>NC_068944.1:28380000-28382500 GCF_026419915.1 Harpia harpyja
ACATTGAAGGCTCACACTCAATAGCAGTTAAGCTTCTTTGAATGGATTCCCTATTGTATAAAAAGTATGCCAGTCTTTGACTGCCAAAATCAATTAGTCACATTCATTATGCCTCTATTTATTAATGCTGTACACTTTATAATGCATTTGCTGCTCAACAAAGAAAGTTATAAAATATCAAATATGTGTTATGATTGTAATTATAGCAAAAGAAGTAATGATCTCTTTTAGTTGCTAACTGGTTACAAAGCTCCTGTAAAGATTACATTAGTGGTGACAGATTTATGATCTTTTCCAAGATGTAATCCTTTCTAGCTCACATTTTTCAACAGAAGAACTATGTGATTGGTTACAGGTTATTGGCTTCAACAGTTATATTCAGCAGAGATTATTGTGCTTCTGCCTCCCATAATCCAAACACACAATGTAATCTTAACAGATGCAATTTTAATCTGTATTACACTATTATAATAAAATGGGGCACCGTAAGGCTTTTTACCAATATAGGGGTCTGTGTTAATTCAATGATGCTAAGAATGACCGACTAGTATTAAAATTCAGCAAATAATTAAACCTAATGTGAAAATGAAGGAAGAACAACATTGGCATTCTTGCAACGGTGGGTTTTGATGGCATTTACTATCAAGCTGTTACACCTTACCTTACAAAAAAATGTAGTTCTAGCCATCAATATCAAATAGCTAACAATTTTTCTGAATACTGCACAGTAGCAATTGAAATCTACATTATGTTTTACCTTCCCCTCATAGATGCTGCTGCATCCTACAGTTTAAAAAGAAGTAAGATGTTTAAAAAATATATTATTAATATGAAGCAGCAACAAGATGCTGATACATATGGAAAAATGAAAGGCCAGGTGAAAAACTTATGAAGGCTCCATATTTCTACCATAAACAGAGCATGTACAAATTGCACTACATTTCCTAACCTTGGCTCCCACAGTATAGCTAGTGGCGGTACCCCAGTACTCCCTTCTTTTCCAAAAGTGCGTCCAACTGCCTCTGCTTATTTCCACTGCTGACTTTGGCAGAACGCTCCATATTCCATCCACCCTTTTTTATGAAAAAATATTCGCTCTTAAACTGTTTGTCTGCTGTAGTCCAGTCCCAGCCTCAGTCATGAACCCTTTGTTTTCAAATTAGTTGCTACTTCAAAAAGCTGACTGGCATCAAACTGATTTCCTTTTAGGAATATAATCCATCTCTCTTAAATCCCCACTCAGACTTTTTTCCATAAGCTAAATAGGTCTCATTTTTCTGTCTTCACATTTTATTTTTTAAGAATGAAAAAATACCTTTTTACCAAATGTTCATTTGAAACTTTTTTTTCATTCGGTGCTCTACTATCCTTTATCCCACTTTGTATGCTTGCAGGAGATGTTTCATAATATGGTTACAAGCCCTCTTTTTCACCAGCTGGACCTTGGCCGTGTGACTCTGCTCAATGAATGCTGCCACACGAGGTTCTCCCACTTTGGGCCTTGATCTTGCAAGTTGTTACAGATGCTGCAAACCCCTGTGCCTGCATGCGTAGTTTTAGAAACAGACGTTTTCAGCAGCTTCAAGGCACAGGGTCTTGGGCCAAGATATTTTATATTTCTGCTGCACTAATGACCTATCTGAGAACCCAGTGGGCCAGCCATACAAAGTGATGGAAAAGAACTAAGGCCCTGTGGAAACACTGCTGTGCTGTACTACTTGCTGGATGTGTTTGTTATGGTAGGTAACTGGGGCAAAAAGGGGTTAATGATACAGACTGGGACATTACTGATTTCTTTTTTGTCCTTAGGATTAACTTCTGGAAAAATGGAGATAAATGGAGACAGTGAACCTAGCCAAATGAGAGTGGAAAAGACATGAAGGAGAAAAAGAAAGGAGTAAGGAATAAAGACAAAGTCATGAAAACAGAGTGAGCAGAAGACTGACCTTTTGGTCAGTCCAAGCAAACTGCTTCACATCATCTGATTTCTCTATTGCATTCTTTTCCCAAATCAATCTTTAATCTGTTTCAATAACTCCCTCCTTACCATAAATTCACCATTTGCAGATCAACCTGTTGTAGGATACTGTTCGTAAAAACAATCCCGAGAGCCAGGCAGAATATGTTCGTCTCCCTTTTGACATCTATAAGGAATATGCATCACCTAAGACTGTAAACAACATTATTTTGCTGAGATTAGCCTGCACAACCCAAAATATTTCATTGTTGTAGCTTGTTGAAGCAACCTTGACACCCCTCCATAAGTATTACCCTTAAAAACCTCCGGAGCAAATTTAAGCTAAACCAGAAGCAGCCCATCCACACTGCTACCTTTCTAGAATTAATCCCCCCAAAGTCTCCAGCAAACAGCATGAATAAATAAATAAATAAGTACATTCTAATGTATTTTGTGTTCAGTATCAGTGAGTCTTTGTGACAGACACTCAACCTCCAAGATCAGCACAGGCTGCTAGGCTCAGCAAATTATATTCTGGCCTTT
>NC_068944.1:28387500-28470000 GCF_026419915.1 Harpia harpyja
TACGAGCTTGCCATTCTAAACCATTTGATTAAATTTAACCATAGGAAACTCTTCCAAGACCTAATGAAGCAGCAATTACATCTGAAGAGGGAGCCAAGCCAAGAATTCTACCATTCCAATAGCTCTCCTTTGAACATCATGCTACAATATCTAATCTGCTCAGTTTTGAGTTTACACATACAATAAATCTCTGAGCTTTTAGATTTGTATAAAATAAACCATATAGACAAACATGGTACTTATTCTTTCTTTTTAATATAAGGAACCTATTGCTTAAAAAAATTGAGATAGTTTTAAGGTTTTAAATATTCCAAAAAAAGCTCTGTGCATGAAATAGAATCCAGATGAATTTAAAAATCATGCAAGTATTTCTGGGTCTGGCTGAAAAGCAGATGCTGCCTCCATGCTCACTCCCCATCTTTCACAGTACTTTAATATGAATTTTGACAAATAGATAAAAAATTGAAAAAAAAAAAAAAGTGAAATAAGGATAGAGTGAATGTTAACAAATGCTGGACCTAATCCTGATTTCAGTTGCTTTGTCATAACCATTTGCTCAGACTTCATCACAATCACCTCCTTGGTAGTTCACCGTGTTGGTGTAAGCGGGATAAGAATCAATCCCCCCACTTTGCCTTCTGATTAAAAGGAGGAACTGTTTAAACTGGATAATGGTTTCATTTGTCATGCCCTCAGCAAATGCAGATTGTTTGTTCTTTTCAGTAACATTATTATGTTGCACAAAGATGATCCTTTTTGTGATTTAAGATGTAGCTAGAGCAATCCAAGTACAGACAAATCGATGGAGGCAATCTTGCTCTATTTCCAGTTTTCCAACATTTCTTTATTACATGTAATAGAACATTTTAGCATAATAACTCAGAGGTCTTGAGATACAGAAGGCAGAGAAATAATGTTGAAAAGCAATTCTTCACATTTGGCTTTCACCACATCAAGTGCAAACGGTGAGCTTAAACATGAAAATACAATTTGCTCCTTCGAAAGTCTACATCCTTATCTCTTTCAAAGAACACACATTCATTTCCAGTGCCTCAAGGTAAAGACTAAGGCATCTATCACAAGAACAGTGAGTATCTGAAGGATTTGGAAGCAATCTTTTCATAATGTTTCTTTGGAAGGGAAGCAGGGTTACTAAAAATTCATAGAGATTACTAAGTTTACATCCACACAGCAGATATGGTACCGTATTATCTCCCATCAACAGTGTTCTCACCTGCTGAGAATCTCTCCTTGGTTCAAGACAGCCATTCATTATGAGGCATTAGCACTCTACTGCACAAAGCAAAGTTATGCCCCATCAGTGAACTGGGCAAGCCTGTAATACGCACACTCAGCTCATGAGGACTGTGTTTACCTATATTTCAAGCCCTTCATTTTGGTGATTTAATAGGCAAGCAATTTCTTACTTCAGCAGATTTGTTCTATATTATCAAGTCAGGTGTTTCTGGACAAATGGGTGGGTGTTTAAAAGATTCACAAGGCTCCCCAAAGCTCTGCTGTATCAGTGGAGTATGCACTGACAGCAGGGACTCCTTACGACAAGAAAAGCTGATCAGCTGCAAGCTTTCCTGTTGACGAATCCAACTCTTCACCAGGTCTAAACTAAGCCTGTGGATTTTGTATTTTTCTTCTTAGCCTTTTTCGAGGCCTGCAGAAAGTTATAAAATAATAGATTTTTCTAGTCCTCCCAGGAGCAAGGCCAGGTTCACATCTTGACCTCAGAAACAAAGCAGTCTGAGAAAGCCAGTCTTTTCTGCCTAACATAAAGCAAACTACAACATGCAATATAAGGCAATATTAAGAGTGAGAAATGACAAGCAATGCATCAATATTGGGGAGGAGAAATAATAAAACCCAGCCATATTAAAAATTCCAGCAACAACAGCACTGAACAACACAATTTTGGCTCTGCTACAGCCTTCATTACCAAGGGTGGAAGCACGATATTCATCTGCAAAGAGTGCTTAGTTGGAAGGAAGATTTCAATTTCAAGTCAATGAAAAGGAAATTCTTTATTGTAGGGCATTATTTATTTTTAGATCTTTCGGTTATCTTATTCTGTAACCATTCTAGTATATATTTGGGTAGTGTAATGTACAGTCACATACAGACTCTCACAACAAGACATACTAATGAAAATACAAAATAACCCTTACAGGATTGAATCTCCTCTCAACAACATTAATGTAAATCAGTTCAGTCAACTGGGGGACATTGATGTGAAACTTGAGTGAGGAAAGAATTGGGCTCTGATGCTTTGAACAAGCTGCCCAAGTATATTTTAGAAATGTGAAAGTTGTTAAACTGTGGGTTCAGGAGCTTGGAAGACAACAGAGGTGTGAAAATGATAAACCCTATTTTTCATGGTGACATGGTGGAATAGCATTAAGGAACCAAAATATGGTTCCAGAATACATAAATACTAAAGTGGAAGTTGCTACCAAAAGCATCAACAGTTTAACACAAGTAAGAAACCAGATCCTTATCAAAGGCCACAGGATTGGAACAGCTAGTTCCCATTAGCATGAGCGACAGTGGTGTTTGTGCAAATCCCATGTATGCTGATGGAATATGGACCCTGAAATCTCCATGACCTTGATGTGCAATATGTATGTCTACACCTTTAGCCTCTTGCACATAATGAGATGCAATCTTTTAGCTTTATGCACTTCACCAGGCATTCAATTAGAAAAAGCAAATTTTGGGGGGAGGAGAATGCTAAGCTATTTAGACAGAAGGTAGTGAATCAAAAATTGCAAAACTTCAGCTTTCAAAAATAGCCTAAGTGACCTCTTACAATACTCTGACCACTCCATCACAAGCAGGAGGCAACCCCTGTGAAGAGCGAATTCTGGCAAAGTTCTCTCTTCACAGATGATGCACAGCTTAAGCTATAATGAGTTTTTGGGTTACAAATGCTGAACGCATTAATATTCCTTGATGATAATTATCACAGTATAAGCACCTTTCCCAATGTGAGTAGCATAAAGCAACTGAAGCAGCATTTTTACTACATTTGAAACAAGCTGGAAAATGGGATTTTCTACTCTCGTAACCTGAGGTCAACATACATCAAGCTATGCATATTAAATACATCTACCCTACATAACTATATAGACCTTTCCATATATTCACACACATGCATGCAATTAACACCTGAATTTTTTGAATACTTAAATAAATACGCCAAACATATGAACAAGATTTCCCAAAAGCAGGTATTAGCTGCTGATACAAATTGAAAATTAAAAAAAAATATATATTCACCCAAACTGAAAATAAAATTTGCAGAAAAACACTGCCTTCCACCTTCAGGGGTTAAACTAACCTCTACATGCAACACTAAGTGTGGCTTATACCCCCCCCAGATAGCCTTTCTTTTTTTACGAACACCTGAAAATATAGTTCTTCAGTGGTCCAAAATTCTTGCACACAGCTCACAGACTAAAAGTAATGAGTTGGAGGACTGGAGAGATCCCCAAGAAACAGAGGAGTGGGAGCCTCAAGCCAGGCAGCTAAGCACCTGCAAAACTGCTCCTTACCTGTCGCTGCAGCCGGGAGACTACAGAACTGCTGTGCTGCCTCTGCATGGGGCAGGAACATGCTCATCCAGGCAGCGGTGGCAAACCTACTGATTTAATAGTCACGACAGGCTCACACAACCTTTGTAGCCTACTCTTAAACACGAACAGGGGAAAAAGGGTGTACACCAGGCACAGCACCTGAAATCTGCGAGCCACCCCAAGAAACAGGAGGATACCCGTTGCATCGCATATCAGTCCCAAATTTCTTCTGAAGATAACACAAGATACACCTCCTTAAACAGCATAAATGGGCTTGGCTGTATTTAAGTGCAAGACATTTAATTATTATACAAGTACTTACTGAGGATTAATTAGCATACAACAAGGATCTGAAACATGCAGACGTTTGTCAAAGAAGACAGGGTTTCTAATGATTTATTATTGTTTGATTAACAACATCATGCAGCAACTATGTTATTAAATCTCTATTTTGCATACTACAGAACCTAAAAGCGTTACCTTGTGATGTACTATCTTAGTCTCAGAAGAGGGTAACAACTTGATCTTTGCTTTTCTCTCACCCCCAACTCAGAAAATGTTCATTGCTACAAATGTTGTGCTGGGAAGGAGCCTTTAAAATATCACACTGCGAGTTGCAGGGTTTTTACTAAATGCTGTAATACTGTTTTAATATTCTGTACAAATAAACTCAGTGCAGCTTTCTTCTGACAAAATGTGAGTCAGTTTGAACCCTTAATCCGAAAAATGGGAATCAATTCTGGTGTTCTGTGGGTGTGAAATCTGCTGAACGTATTTATGCCATGTTGTCCTGCACTTCCTTTAGGAAATATGCCATGTTACAACCATTTCAAGAATGAAAGCATAATTTTTACTTACGTGCTGCAAAATGTCCCAAAATCCCATTTGAATATATGGCAAGGTTTTGAGGGAACCTTTGCTAAATATTTAACAGCACTATTGGCTTACTAAATACTGTAATGTGAAAGCCATGAAAGGATGACATAAAGCGCATGCCATTTTTTTTCACTTAACACTGCTGCTCACTTTGAACACTGTACAAGCCCATTCATCAGAAGAACTGATACATTCTAAGAATTATTCCTTCTTATCAGATAAATGTAGCAATGGCAACTTGCTATTATAAAAATTATTAAATCCCTCCTTGGTTAATTGTGTAAGATCCGTTCCTCTGCAGTTAGAATCCCTTCTCCATCCTCCCCGCTAAAACATCTGAAAAGATCACGTCTGAAAATTAAAAGTGATGTAGTGAAATTGAGCTGGCACAAGATATATTGCTTATATGAAAGGCAAACCTAGGGGAAAAAAGAGTCAGGTACATAACATGCAGCTTCAGTTTATCATACACAGAAACTGCATGGCTGACCATTTTACAGGTAGAAAATTGAATACGTTTCTCTGCACATCACAATGCATTTGACAACTAGATAACACAGTGACAGTCATGTTAAAAGTACAGACATATGGCTGAAAATATTCTATAAAAATAAACACTTCTATTAAAACAAAATCAAAGTAACTTGGTTCATGACAACAGATGTGTTTCAGTAGGAATCACTGAAAACAAATTTAAATCCACAATGAAATATATTAATATAAAGTAACAAAAAAAATCTCTTGGCATGGAATTGCCTGCAGAGTGTGCATTTATTCTGTAAACACTGTAACAATGATTATCTGTCTTTCCAGCTCTCAGTGGAGACTCCTGCTTTTGAAAATGTCTTGTGGTGACTTACTAAATTCAGGCTATTTCAAATAGTATTACTGCACATTAAAAATTAATTGTATTAAAGAGTGGATTAAGGTTTAAATTTCAATTCTACAGTGTGTGTGCTAGAAATGACAGCTAAAAATCAATGCTCTCTGGCCCATAACCGGAAGTTTGTACGACCGAATAGTGTGGAACCGGTGTCAGTTTTAAAAGAATTGATAGTTCAATTCAAGGTGTGTCAGCTCTAATTCCTGATTTAAATGGGAATGCTACATGGCCACAGTGTTAAGCTAAAGAAGAAACTGAAAAAAAAGCTGCCTTGCAATTAAAAAAATGCGTCATCTTCATAAAGATGGAAAAAATCCAAATTACAGCTCAAAAGTCACGTTTGGTATCACAGAGGGAAAAAAGATATTTTAATGGGATGATGACTTCATTACGGAAGATATATATTTTTTTCTGCATTTAGAACATGTTGTTAAAATACCACCCGGAATTGCAATTTAGGCCCCAATCTTACAAACACTTGAGAACACATATAGCCTTATTCCTGTATAAAAGGAAGCTTGTAGCATCTGTCCATATGAATAAAATCATAGGCATACTTGTATGTTTTCAGGATCAGACCTTTTCATTCAATTCCTAATGTACAGTGGTACAACGCAAGCCCATTTAAAACTTTTACTGTGTGCAACAGACACAGATGCAGGCACACAAGTGAGCCTGAGGACGCTGTGACACTCCTGCTTTGGGACACTTCTCTTCGTGCAAACAGTGCCGGCAAGGACAGCAC
Organism: Harpia harpyja; assembly: GCF_026419915.1. Classification (NCBI taxonomy): domain Eukaryota; kingdom Metazoa; phylum Chordata; class Aves; order Accipitriformes; family Accipitridae; genus Harpia; species Harpia harpyja. Next base: position 28,393,589 of record NC_068944.1, read on the forward strand.
CAAAGAACATGGCCACTAGAGCCGCAAGCCAACACGCTTGGGAGCCCTGATACTGTGCAAGTCATGCAACAGAGCTGTAGTTTCTACTTCCACCCCTTAGCAGAGCACCAGTGATGATGCTGAATCCCCAGGCTACAGTGGGAAGGGTGACAGAAACGTTGCTATCAAATGTCTCAAAAGCGTTAAGTGATCAGGCATGAGTGATAAGGGTATATGGGAATGGGCAACGGTTCTTTGTACTTCCAGTAAGTATGTCAGCTACGGTCTCCTGAGCTGCCCTGTTGTTGTAGAACACAGGACAATTTCTTGGCCTCCACACATATGAAATCAATTAATATCTTCCACTTTATCATCTGACAAATCAGTTAAAACTTGCCTTCATGGATGAAGGCTGCTTCCTGTACAACTAAGGCAGAAATCTGCACTCTTACCTTGCTGAAACTTGAATTTAGACATTGTCACTGTAAGTTGGAAAGATTTTTGAAAATCAAATGTCTTTATTAAAATATTTGTATCTTTACAACAATAATAATTTTTATTACTTGTGCGAAACTGAATTTTGCAGAAGGTTCCTTAAGATCATGGCACTGGATGATAAACTGACACCACTGCTATAATTCTTCCTTTGAATGTGAACACAGTAACAAAAGGAAAGGAAACAGCTCAAGCAAAATCATTTTTGCACTCTTCTGTATTGTAAAATGTATGGGGAACAGCAAGAAGGGAAAAAGCATGTTCCACTTGTTAAAAATCTAGTATTGTTCCTGTCTGAAAATGGTTAGCAAGAAATGCCCGTCACTTCTATCAGCAACAAACTAATTTTTTTAAGAGCAAATGATGAACAACACCGCAAGTCTAGTGAACAGACCAAGCTGGCATCAATAAACTATTGCAAAGCCACCCAGGACACCAGAGCCTGGAACTGAACAGTCATTGGTGTGTACCTAAGAGACAAGTAGATGTCCAAAATGTTCTTAAAGATCCCCTGTGCTGTGCGGATGTCCAACAGCAAGTTTGGCATCAAGAGAGTAAAGAAGATGGGTTGTAATAACAACAATAAAAAAATAATCTGGTGCAAATGGACCCCAAGGTGTAGTAGTCATCCCCATGCAACAATCACCCTTCACTGCAATTTAGTGATGTTGCTTCATTACAATACAGCATACAAAGGGGGCAATATTAAGGCATACTATTTAAAGCTGCAAGATCTGTGGTGCCAGCCATAGCTGGTACTGAATCAGGACTATAGATTAAAAAGAAGGTAATTTCAGCAGAGAATACTGAAAAATGAAAACTCTCCTGAAGGTGCACAAGTGTCTCGTTTTACAAGACTTAGCCGAATGCCACAATAAGCAATTGAAGCTAAAGACCGCCAATACATTTTATAGCGTGAACCCACAAATCTGTTACAAAAGCACAGCAATAATTGGTTGCAAATTAACGATAGCCAAAGAAGACAAAGAAATGCAACTGGTTTAGGCAGGGAAGAAAATGTTTTCATATGATAGCAGAATATATAGAAACTGAGAAAGACATTTGTGCAGGACACAGGACCCGCAGAGTAGATGGACCTTGAAGCAACTTTCAGAATTGCAGTGACAAAGGACATTCTGAAGAGGAATAAGCCAATGTTATTGACTCATGGAAGCCACCACAATTTCTGTTAACTCTCTTTCTGTTAACTGGTTCTGACTGGGGAAGAAATGAAGGACAATTTTTGTTGTGTGGAAAAGGTAATGTCAAGAATAGAAATCAGCCGCACTGCATCTGTGAGAAGTGATGATACAGTAAAAGAGGAGGAACAATTTTTTTAAATTGGCCTCTGAAACGGATAGGAAACATGGACCAAATTTGGGAGCTCTAAGGCAAGCAGCAGAATTCCCCATTAGCCAGGAGATATTAAAACCCACAAAGAATTTAATAGCTTGCTATTTACAGAATTACTGTACTTTTTTCCTTCTTAAACATACATTAACTAATTTGTCTTGAAAAACCTCTGTAGGTAAATACTGTCTCCATTTCACATTTGAATGACTTGTTCTAGGCTAGTGAAGAAGTCATTGGGAATGCTGGAACCACCACAAACTTGCACCCATTCTGACTCCTGTTTCAACGTTCTGAAACAAAAATTGTCTTTGTAGCCTGTCAAGCAAAGACTTGAAAGCAAGACTTGGAAAAAAGGAGTTCCCCCTCCAAACAAGAAAGGAGAACACCATAAAGCAAAAGGCAAAGGAGAGACTGTATAATGCCATGAAAAGTTAACTGCATTTTGTGGGAGATAATGGCGTAGGAGAATTCAGAGTCAAAGGGCCTTCCAAAACTGCTTTTTAAGGAGATGAATGGGAAGGATACATATAAGAAAAAAGGGCAGCTAAAGTGTGTTGAGAGTGCTTCTCTTGTCAGAGAAGAGAACTTCTACTGAAGCTTTAGGTTGAAGGAGACAAAGAAATTACCAGCCCACAAAAAGGCTGGCCTGAAGGACCCATCGCAAGGGTTGAGAGAGATGCGCATGCAGCACAAAAGCAGCAATGTAAAATATGATAAACCAGCTGACATATCATAGAACTTAGAGCCCTATTTCCTGTCACCTAATTTATTCCCATGCACCACTATGAAGGATTTTTCCTGGCGGTGCAATTCTGGTCTGCACTGCTAGGCATACTCCATCACTAGTGCAAATGTAGCAGCAGGTAAAAGTAGAGAACTTTTCCATTATTAAGAAGTATCCTTAAGATTATGTTTTCTAGGCTAGCTCTCTGCCCAAGCCTATTTATTTCATTTTTCACTTATTTAATTTTTGTCGTGGTTTAACCCCAGCCAGCAACTAAACACCACGCAGCCGCTCACTCACTCCCCCCCACCCAGTGGGATGGGGGAGAAAATCAGGAAAAGAAGCAAAACCCGTGGGTTGAGATAAGAACGGTTTAATAGAACAGAAAAGAAGAAACTAATAATGATAATGATAACACTAATAAAATGACAACAGAAATAATGAAAGGATTGGAATGTACAAATGATGCGCAGTGCAATTGCTCACCACCCACCGACCGACACCCAGCCAGTCCCCGAGCGGCGAATCCCTGCCCCCCACTTCCCCGTTCCTATACTAGATGGGATGTCACATGGTATGGAATACACCGTTGGCCAGTTTGGGTCAGGTGCCCTGGCTGTGTCCTGTGCCAACTTCTTGTGCCCCTCCAGCTTTCTCACTGGCTGGGCATGAGAAGCTGAAAAATCCTTGACATTAGTCTAAACACTACTGAGCAACAACTGAAAACATCGGTGTTATCAACATTCTTCACATACCGAACTCAAAACACAGCACTGTACCAGCTACTAGGAAGACAGTTAACTCTATCCCAGCTGAAACCAGGACAATTTTATTTTCATTTTGTTTTCATTTTAGCTTTCTTTTTTTTAAGCTCAGCTATATTTTAATCAAAAAAGGTTAAAAATACCATCCCTGTTAAGTCTGACTTGAAGAGTAACGCAAGGAGCAATGTGGGTTAAAAGTTCAAATTTGGCAGGGAAATGTCACTCAGCTGAAGAGTATTTAACTGTTCTGGTGAAAATTGGTTTTGATTTGATCATGTTATGACAGTTTGCAAATCACACTTTGCACTAAGTGATATTTGGGTTAGGCTTTTTAACCAAACTTCGAAGCAAATGGAAGGCTGTGTTGCCTCTGAATGTCTAATTGAACGAGGTAGTAAACATCAACATCTCCCAAGTTGTTCAATGAATTACACAGTGCTCTGCAGGAGTCTCATCTGGGGGACTTGGCGGGGGATTTTTTTGCACAGTTATCTAATGTCTTGGCACTCACATAGGTGTGCAATGAAAAGCAATGAAGCCAGAAGCACAGTGGGTTCATTGTGAAGGTTGCCTGCGAGAGGGTTGGGAGAAAGGGTGCCTAGCCAAACAGCTAGATATTAAGAATATACTGCTGCGGTCCTGAACTACAACACTCTATTAGAGTGTTGTGTGAGAGAAAATTCAAATTGTATGGCTAGGCACTGGAAAAAGAAAACCAAAACAGGATGTTACAGGCATATCCTTAACTCTGGCCACTGTACATGTGTTTTATGATTGCTTTTGATTATACAAATATACTATTCCTTTTATCATTCAGTCTAATCCAAACATGAGACTCATACCTTTCAGTATAAACACAGTGAATGAGGCAGTGTTTTGAAATAAGCTTTGTCCAACACCCTATGAATAGCATATTCTGTAAAGTCTCTTGGATAAGTACCACATATATTGGATTATATTCATGTAATAAAAATAATGTGTTATGTGGCTTTGCACCTTTGAGCAGGTCTCCTTCACTCTGCCCACTGCTTCATTTCCTCTGGGGCTTCCCCTAATGCCCTGAATTGCACAACATATTCAAAGAGCAGCTTAGTTAAGAAAAATAAATCTGCCAAAAGGAATGTTTCTTCTTCCTTTCTCCCTATACATTGAATTTACCTCTATAATTACGTTAGTTTAAGGTCACATGACAGAATTACTCAGTTCTGCCCCACTGATACGTTGGTCCCATGGTTTCACTTGCATGTTTCACTAAGAGAGCGTATAATAATTTTCACAGGCAAGAATCCTGAGATTGAACTTTAAGTGCTTGAGATTTTTCTGCATGGAAAATTTTAATTTGGCAATATTTACATTGCACATTTATAAATTAGATTTTTTTTTTATTTCACAGACATTTATATCTGGTTTGCTGGTCACTAAAGCAGCTGTCTTACAAGCTGAAAGACATGATAGATAGGCCGTTCAGCTTATATACACATGCATACACCCGTGTATATAAGAAGAAGGTGCATTCAATCACAAAACAGCTTGTATTTTAAGTAGGTATCAGCATTTCACTTTACTATTGATTTTCCACTGGCTCCACTTAAAGCAACTCTACACGTGAAAAAGGGTGTGCAGGAGTATCTTCTGACCAACATGGTCTTTGAGGCATGCAAAAATAAGGATTTTTACCTAAATATAATTCTAAGCTCCCATAAAGGCTGAATTGAAAGCACTGCTTACTGAAAGCATGGTGGTAGCTCGACCACTATGCTGAGGAGACAGAAGGAGTTACTTTGCTCAGTAAGGATCACTGAGTGTGTCACTGGCTAATTCCTGTTCTATGCTCCTCATTAGCATTACTCTCAAGTTTCTGGTTATCATATCCGAAATATTAAGACATAATAAGTACGAAGGTGCAGATAATTGGATATTAACCAGAACATACTTGACTGGGCAGGAGGTAGGGCCTTGCTTAAACTAATCCTGAAATGTATTAATGACCAATTAATGAATGGGTTTCAAATTCATTTTCTGTTATAGAACACCTCTGAGTATCTAAGCTTTTTCTAGTAAAATGAGTTGGAATAACAGAATAGGAATAAGAAACACTCCAATTTGAGGCTGGTTTGAATTAATTCCCTATAGCTTGTTGTTAAGTTCATTGAAAACAATAATCCTGGTATGAGTGACTTTATATATATAATATATATATATAATATATATAATATATATTATAGCACTTACAGGCTCTATTTGCAGGTGCAAATGGTCACACAGAGGCTAAATTCAGAACAGAGCTAGTTCACTGGAGAACTGCTATAGCATTATCTGTATTTCTTAAGAGCAAATATAGCTCTTTAAGACAAGCAGTATAAGACCTGCATCAACTCCAGATGGATGTCGCCAATTAATGATTTTTCAGTGTGAAGACAGGTATACAAGTATGACAACTTCTGTAAAAAAAAAAATTAAAACACTCCCTCTCTCCAGCTGGGCCCAAAATGTGATCCACACTGGTCCGCTCTGGTGACCCAGGCTCTTGGAACATGGAAGAATGGTTGGACGGCAAATACAGATAGATTATGAAATCCGGTTAAGAAGCCTGGCAGGGTCGAGGGGAGGGTGAGGGAGGGTGAGAGGCCCCAGCTTCAGACAACTTTAAGTATGCACCCTTAACCAGCATTACTAACTAGCTTGACATGGCTGTACTTTTCTCAACTAAAAGGCTAACCGGCTGCACACAGTTAAACTCTAAATAATGGAAGTTTTTGTTAACTGGGCATATTTGAAATCCAAAAAGAAATGCAAAAACCAGAAACAAAGTCTCAAGTTTTCCTTTTTTTTTTTTTAAAATGTAATATGCCTACATGTCCAGGATAATTTTTAAATGGATACTTTAGCATTTTTATTATTAGAAATGAGTGCCCACTACCACACCAGAAAAAAACCACCAGAGATCCTTATTGTTACTAATGAAGAAAATTATAACAGACATGGTTGAAGCACTATTATTCCCCTTTCTCTCTTCTTGCTGTCCTCAGTGTTATTTACATTGATGTGAATTGCAAGTAAACCAATATTATCCATCTCTCTGTTTTTTCCTTAATTTGTTGACTTTAATTTTAGTAAGTCTTAAATAAGCGCTTACTGAAGATGAAGTAAGATATGCAAGCAAGTAGTCCTTTTATCAACAATTTTGCCACAGAAATACACAAACATTTCAATGGCTCTTCATTAGCAAACAAATCAACAAGTGATATTTTAATGCATGACTTTATTCCATCTCTGTAGGGACCGTAGTTGAGAGTGTGATGTACAGTACAGAGAAAGGAATCATCAGCCACAACGTCCCAGGGCTCTATCCATTGAGGACTTCTCAGCCTCTGCTTAAAGAGTGCATTTAATTGACTGATAGACAGTAGCTTCTTTGTTCACAGAAGACAGCGAAGTAATGGCAGCTTGAAAATCGTACCATCTACAGGATCTCCTGAGACTAGTAACAGGGGGATATGTGTCAGGAATAAATAAATAATCTAATTATTAAGCCACTTCCTGTCAAGTTAACTCCAATTTGTTGGCTTTTGAAGGCAACAAAACGAGGCATTTTTCCTCATTATGCTTCTCTTTTTATACCACTGGTAATCACAGGCGGATTAAAGGGTGCCTGATTGGTTTTTTTGTCAAGGAACTGAGAAGCAGCCAACAGCACAGAAAAACAGAGTTGGGGTTAGAAGAAATTTCATGCTTGTCTCCTTTCCAGCTCCCTAACAGCCCACACTGCTGCCCCATACAGTGCTGCCAGCTGTACAGCAAATGTGTACCCCTCCAACGGCGGCCTACCAGGCCACAGGCTCCATCCTGAGAGCTGTGAGATACCTTGCAATCTTGGCAGGTAGCTACTGCTGTCATAGGCATAATTCTAAAGGTGACCTACGAAACCCCGTCAGCTCTCCAAATGCAACAATATGAGCAGCTGAAGTTCGACACCCACTCTCCATATTGGCTTCTTTTGTTTCGCTTCCTGCGCTTACATCGCAGGGAGAAACCTGGGGATGTACTCCGTTGAAGAATCGGAGGCTTCTCTGCTAAGAACAGGGACGATTTAGAAAAGCGATGGTTCGGCTACCCTCTGTGCTGACAGCTAAACACGGCCAAAGGAATGTGCTAAGGCTAATGATAAAGCCTGCAATACAAACGGTCAGCAACAAAGAACAAAAGGGAAGGCTGACACCATGCCATTAATTCAGCCCGTGGCGCCCAAGTATTAACATGCACGGTGTATCACTGCAATGGCTCAGAGGAGAATCTTACAGCAGGTAGAAGAAAAGGAACAACTTTCGTACTGCCTGGCGTTACCTCTCGTTAGCGTCCCCTTCATCAAGAGCTATTCATACCATGGGCATTTCTGCAGGAAAAATCTAAAGCTTCCGTGTGCTTTGCTTCATTTCGTTACAAAATGAACTCCAACCTGAATTGTGGCCATTTTTCAAATGCTTCTTTTAGTAGTATTATCATTACTATTATTACTACTACTAATATTATTATTTAATAATAAGACATTTTCATTCTATTTCATTAGAATATTTTGAGTCCACTGTGCCCCCCCCCCCAAAAAAAAGGATTCATGGATGTTTGCACACCGTGTCCTGACTTAACCGTTTGAGATTTTAAAAGCCCGATGGTCTTTCCTAAAAGCTGTCTCAAAAAGCAAGCAACCGTTCCTGCTTCCAGCTCCTGAAATGAAGCACCAGCTCCAAGCAGAGCAGCTCGGTGGGCGAAAGCATGCAGCCGGGGCGGGGGGGTGGCAGGGTGCCTGTAGCCCAAATAGGTGACATACATAACCTGAAGCCCAGTGAACGGTGCTGCTCTAGCATGTTTACAACTGCCTTTGCCATTTCCGAATACATCTTGAATTTTTTGTTAAATTGCGCAGATAATTAAAGCCTCTTCATATTTACAGTCTGCTTCATTGGTACCATGAATTCTGTTTTCAGTTACTGTCTGCAAATTCCCTCTCTGCACAATTTCATACTAAGCAATAACACTTCATTTTACATAAGTTTTATCTGATGTCCCCATACAGAGCTGCCAGCTGTACAGCAAATGTGCAGCTCTCAAACTGAGGCCTACTAGGCCACAGGCTCCATCCTGAGATCTGTAAGGCACCTTGCTGTCATTGGCAAGCATTCCCTGCTATCGCTGCTACCATCGCTCCACACTACACACAACTTAAAATCATCTGATTATTAGAATTTGTGGTCCACACTCCATTTTATCCTTTATTTAATCTATCCCCAGATCACACATTTGTTTAAATGTTTTGGCTGGTTTACAAATCATGCAGCCATCTGCACAGTAGGTGTGACACCATTTTTTAGACAAAAGTTACATTACAAAACAACAAAGATAAAGTCATTTGAAATGCTTTGGTGTTTGTTATTCTGCCTGGTTTGCTTGGACCAACTCTAAGAAATAAATAGAATTATCTGTGTAAATCGATGAACATCTATGAAAAACAACACCCAGCAGAACACAGAGCTTGCTCCATTACCTACGTTAATATCATGACAGCTGAGGAGAGATGACCTGGCCCACTTCTCATCTCTCCTGTACAGATGGCTATTAAAGAGAAAGTATCCCTTTTGTATGGTCCATGCAGAAACCCTTTATGGGCTTTTCAAATAAGCCAGCATTGCCCACAGGAGAGTAGCTTCCTGTTAGTATTAAACAGCCCAGATTTCGTCTATTTCGTAACCCAGCCCCTCACAAAATAAACCTACGTTTTCTCAGATTTAACTCCAAATGCTCATTTTCCTGGGCATTTCAATTACATCTCCTCATTTTGCAGACAAGGTGACCAAGTTTCCTCTAACTTTTAGACAACTTCTTGCCAGCTCTGCCTGTAAATAGGAGATTCCCAGGTATCCAAATGATTTTCTGATGCTAAGAGGGTACAATCCATCTCTTCACTATAAATTGACAACTTTCATTTTTTACTACTCAGGAATCACTGAAAGATGACTGACAAAAGGAACTCTCCACCTCATTCCCCTCTAGTGTGTAGATGCATATCTTTGGATTCTTTTTCTCCAGACCTCGGGTAAGAGGGACTTCACAACATCGGTTTTACTGTAGAGTGATTAAACTGATGTTCTGAAGATGTATTACTTGAGGTCAACATGGTGCAACAAGTTATTAGTTGCCCAGTACAGCTTTCTGCATAAATGAAAGGAAAATCATGGGGTTTAATTACCTTACACATTAGACAAATAATAGAATGTATGAATGCCACATGCCATTACAACCAGGCTAAAATTTTCTTGGGCTCCAGAAAGCTGATTGAAGTATTTCCTTTGTCTTGACATCAGTGATGTTGTCCACATGTACTGTAATGTACGCTGCACAAATGTGAGGCAAATAAGATGATTTACTTTTATAGGTTTATTATGCATGCAGTTAATACATGCATAATGCAAACATGCATATCCACACAACACACAAGCATATATACATATTATATACTTATATCACTGTCACTGAAAAAATCAAAAATCATGAGTTGCACTAAAATGTGTCTTTATGTCTTCTAATGGTTACATACTACTTGTTATTGTAAAACACAGCTGTAAAATTTCTTTGCAGAGAAATTAAAATGTTAGATCCCACTTTCCATATACTCTTCTTTTTAAACTACAATTGTTCCAGCATAGATTTGTTTACTTGGGGTTTAATGAAGTATTTGCTGGTGTAAACTAGAATTCTTCTTGTCAACTGCAGGGTTGCTTCATCCTGTTTTCCCACTTGCTTCCTAACTTCGGTGCTCGGCATCTTTTTTTCTTTCCCTTCATTTCTGCCTCCTGCTCACACCTGCTACCTTGCTCAATGCTACACAACATCCTCCCCTCAAAAACAAGCTCCCCCCCTCACCACAACAGACTTCACAAAATGTGTTTCATACATGATACTGAAAAGATTAAAGAAAGAAAAGTCTGTTCACTTATCAGAAACGACCTATACAGAAATTGTCAAAAGCAGGGTTGCAAAAAGGTACTAAATCCTGACCGTGACACCCTTCCCCTTTGCTCCTCGACTCCTCAGAGGGGTAGTGGCTCTTGCTATGACACTGGGGCTTGCTTTCTTCATCGACAAAAGTAGCAGCAAACTACAAAGATTGTGGCTGTTTCCCCTTTTATCATTCTCTTTGTCAGCCTGATCCATCCTCAATGGTAAATGTGCTGCTCTGTTGTGCACAGCCAGCGGCTCGCAATTTGCTCACTATGTTTCATGAGACAGTTGTTTGTGGCTGTTTGGAACACATTTACCTCTTTGGGGATTTATGCGCTAGTTGCAATGCCAACCTCCATAGTGATAGAGATTTCTTTCTAACTAAAATAGATAATTAGAAGCTGGTAATTATTGGTCAAGAATTATCAGAGTGAAAAAAATTAAGCTCTTCATAAATAGTTCTTGGCAATGTCATCTCTTTACATTATCTCATGCCTAACAGCACTTTACTCAGAGCACTTACAAATTTACACTACTGCTGTTAAGCCTCATAATTTTATACGGAGTAATTCCTTTTCTGAGTTAAACATGTCCGAACAAACTCCCCCAGTTCTAAGCCACTCTGTGCATGTGTGCAACATCCTAGGCAACTGTTACGGCAACTGTTTTGTCTATTTACACTGAACTGCATCAGATACTACAGATGTAAGGGAATCAGTGGAAGAAAAAACAATGTTTAGCTTGTCTGCTTAAAATAACAGGGAAAATAATAGGAGGAGCAGTGGAGTGCAGCAAACAGAATACAAACAATGGCAGACTCTCTTCCTACCCTCTCAGGTCAAATGCCAACTGTAAACTATGTGATGAAAACAAAGGGATGCCAGAAAGCCTCCCTCTTTTCCACAGACACCATGCACCCCGAAATAGAATTTTCTCAAAGCAAGCTGCTAAAAATGCTACATATTCCACCCGGAGGGAAAGGTAAAAGAAAGAAGGCAGCTGAAGAATTACAATTTATGCCAGCACTTCCTAAACCCATATGAAACACGCCTGGGTTTACATTTCCTCCCTTCCCACTCAAAAGCTGAGAAATTGTTTTACCAACAAATTTCAATACACACACTGACAAACATGTTTTCATTTAGCAATCATCCTCATGATTATCCAAACAAAAGTATATGCTTACATCTAGCTCCAAAATAATGCCTAAACAGAGGGCCTATTTAAAAAATCCCACGGTTTGCCTTGCTTTCTGTCCACTGGCATCCCCTAGCCTAAGCCTGAATCAGTGTGTAGTTTAAGCAAACACGGGTGTTGCTTGGCGAGGCATGGTGTCTAGAAATGTGTGGACAGATCTGGCAGGCAGCACTCTTGAACTTTCACTCACTTAACGCAGGCAAGGAATTCCACTTCTTCGCCTCTTTGTCCTCATCTATTCAATTAAAAAGCCTTATTGCCCTGTCCCATCACAAAGATGCTGGGAAGAGTCGATTAAAGGCTGCAGAACAGTTTTAAAATGGGAAGTTCTAGAAGTAATGAACATGTAGTTACTGAGGAAAGCCATCCCTATGACAACTTTTTAATGTATAACTTGTATAATAATGAATGTAAATTGTACTGTTGTCAAAGATACTTAAGGTTACACTTCACTGGGTCATCTGCAGATTTTATTTTCCATTAGGTGGCATAATCCCTCTTGTTGAATTGATTGAAACGTATAATAAAATCTGTAAAAACACTATATACCCTTCTAACAAAGAAGAGTAAGAGGCTTTTCACATAGCCTCTAATCCCTCTTCCCCTGCTAAATGTCTAGTTGAGATTATATTTGATTAGACAAAAACACACACATACATACAACCTAAAAATACCTACCCTCAGTGGAGCTATTTTAGCCAACAAAGTAATTCCAGTTGCCTTATTTAACAGTCTAAGTTTCACACTGGGGTTTTATAAACATATCTTTGCCTCAGTGACCTTCCATAATGCAACTTCTCTTTGTGGATATTAGCAACATGAACTCAGTTTACATCCTGGGATCATGTTCAAGGGGCACAGTAATTAGATGGGACACCATCAACTTTTCCAGGCTCCCAAACTGCTAAAATGATGGTGAGTAGCAACTGTTTCCCTCAGCTGGCTGAGCATGTATCTCCATCAGTGGTTCCCACCCATTTCTGGGTGGAGTTTGGCAGATGACTTTACACCTTCTTGTTTGTCCCATGTCTCAGCTGCCTCCCCTTTTCTCTTTTACCTGAATTACAATGATGGAGTCCTTCAGGTAAGAACACACTACATCCATCAATAACCGCAACACAGATAATGCTAACGTTTTACTATGAGAGGAAATAACAGTTCCTGACACTGTGTGATGAAGTTTGCAAAGGCATTTATTGCCCCTACATTTGATCTAGGGATTATCACACTGTTTGACTTCTAATGCCTGCCTTCCCAGATTGCCTTCCCTCTCCCTCACATTTAAAGTCCTTCTTTTTCTCTCTCTTTCTTCCTGAAGCTTTCTCACTTTCCCTTCCCCAGGGGAGTGAAGACACTACCTCTTGTTCTGCTGACCTCCTGCGTGGAAAGCAGGGCAAGAAGACATATTTTATCAGATACATGTAAAATAGGGAGGGACCGATGTGTTTAGGAAACCAGGTTTTTTTGTTTGGTAAATGTGCTGTGTCAACAACTCAATATTCACTTAAGTGTTTCATCTAACATATTTTTCAATCTACATATGGATATGCATGCAGATATCTGTGGGTATATATATGGGTTATCTATTATATATATTCACACAAATGTGTTTGCATGCATGTTTTCTGTGTAATATATGAATACTATAAGCCTACCTACAGATGCACATAAACTAAGGCCAATTTTAAATATCTTGATGTCACCCCTTGAACCTTCACTCTAGACAGAATACAGTCTTGGAAAAAGGCCTATGAGCAATGATATAAATTAAAGGGGAGGAGGGAGAGTGAAATTAGAAAGATAGCTAAGGAAAAATCCAATTAGTGGTGAGAAGGCTAACAAAATTGGAGATCAGAAATTATTTCTCCCTGTGCTTTGATTCCGAGGTCACATTCAAAACTCTCTGGAACGTTGATATTCCTTTCACTCCACCCCAACACAAAATCCCCTTGCATTTGCTTAATCGAGGCTACATCATTAGGAGCTGCACTGTTAAGTCTGGCAGTGCAGATAAGAATCTTCCACTGAACACAGATTACCACAAGCATGACCGGCAAATCTCCCTGCATGTTTTGCAAGCTCCTTCTTTATTTCACTGGGAAGATTTTATATTAAGCATGTTTAAATCTGTGTCACTATGGTTATGCCATGAAGCAATATCATGCATGATTAGATACAACACAGACAAAACAATTAAATATTTTTTAAAAGATTCTCTTTCTCATTCAACCTCATCCAGCTTTTAGAAATAAAACATAGGCAGTTAATAGCTCCGTTTAAGAAAATCTCAGTCTTTTCAGATCTGCAGGCTGAAGCTAGCTAACTGGATTTGTCCTGCTTTACTGACTCTCTCCTCCTTTCTCTCCTCCCATTCTGATCCTTTACTAAAACTCATCCAGAAAACAGAGATAAAAAAAAGAAAATCTGAGTATTTAATGAAAGAAGTAGGCTATTCTGAAAATGTGAGGCACTTGACAAGTGGGTGGCAAGCAAACACACCATTCTGCCATTCCAGCATCATCCCTTACCCACAGTGTCCATATTCCCTGTCACACTGGATTCAAAGAAAACAGTAGACATGGTGAGTTCTGCTGTTGGTAATAACCTGCTCTTAAATTCCACGTTACTGACCCAGATTGAATACTGTGAAGCAGTTCAAATTATCTCCTCCCCAAAGACTCCCCAAAATATCAAAACTAAGGCTTAATCCAACAGGCAAATCACTCTGCTTCTTTACAAAACCAGCTTGTCATTTGCGTTTATTCATTTTTATGAAAAGTATACAAAATGTTCATGCTCTAAATGTATTAAAACTTATTAATAAACTACCCAGAAAAATGGGCTGTTAAGTTTTGGCAGATAACTTTCTTTTACAGTGCAGCCAAATTACTAGTGCTTATGGAAGAAATCTGCATGATACCATGAAAGAAAAAAAACGAGCATCAAACTAAGTATTTTTAAGTTATAAAATGAAAAAACCCAGCAAATTCTCTTCTGTTGGATATGTAATCACTGGCTTCTATACCATATCGTTTGGTCTGTGCTTTGCATGCTTTTCTATTATTATAGCAAGAAAAACAGCATAAGGGAAGCAGGAATATAAAATCAATGGTATCCATCTCTGTCTTGAAAAGTGAAATTTGGAAGAGACTAAAAACAAAATGAGACAACCCTGGCAATGTTATCTTATTAGCAGGCAAATGATGTGCTTGATAAATTTAATTGGCTGATAGAACTCTTAGTGCTATTACTGAGTGGTTACCAAATTGAAAACATTATGGGTAATCCTAGGGGAATAAGCAAATAATAGGAAAATATGAATATCAAAGAAAAAGCAGCTTTTATTTTATTCCAATTTACAACTGTAACAGCCTTGTAAACATCAAGCCAGGCTTGGAGTCAGGAATCCTAAACCATTTTTTAAAATGCTTGTACCTTAAAGAGCAGATTCCATTACTGAATACTACAATTCCTTACTTTTTAAAATAAATGATAGTATTTAATTGTATACAGATAGACTCAGTTTTTTTTTCCAGATTGCCCAAACACAACAAACAATACTATTTTATGGCTATTTAAATTATTTATGTTTCCTAATGACAAAAACTCTCCAGTTTTGATTTTGGTACCAAGGTGCTTGAGAAGTACACAGTAGTGTCATTACCATAATAACTTCTGAAATTAAAACGTGTCTAAAACTCTACGGAAAGCTAACATCCAGTTCATTAACCATTCCTGTTAGTTTGTTTTCAATAATGCAAAAATGATTAGAAGTTTAATTTGCTAATCACCTGTGTTTTGACTGGCAGTGGATATATAATTCTCTGCAGAAGTCTAAACTAGCCCTTGCAGAAAATAAAATATGCTAATGCTTTATCAAGTCTAATAATATGAATAAAAAAATCAATCATGCCTAGGTTAATCATTGATGGATGCACAATTAATTTCTCCTTAACTCTGTTTAATTTCAGAGGCAATGATGATTATGAGTAAAAGAAATGGCTATCTGTCTTTGAGAAGTTTTAGTGCTTCACTTACCAATCATGTGGTTTGCAACATGAACTTGGATATCCCATTCATTGTAGAAAACCATCTGACATTTGATGCACTGGTACGTCTTCTTCTAAAGAAACAAGGGTAGATAAAATTTACTGAAACATACAATTGGTACCATTTCATTATAACTCAAAATACTGAGTTCAAAGTGGTCATTTAAAGCTCTCCAGCAGTGTTTTCATTAAGGCTTAATTATTAATATTAAAAAATAACACTCTGCAGTTCTGTAGTACCTTTTATATAAGTTTCCTGAAACTCTATAGAGATTGGTTTTTTTCAGCTTCCTAACTCTATGGACAGACCAGTATTGCTAAAACACCAGCTTTATATTCATGGAAGGCAAAATGCAATGAGGATATGTGGGATATGATCCAAACAACACTGAAATCAATGTGAATCCTTCATTTTATACCAATGCATTAGGCCTGCTACAGAACTGGGGAGAAGCCAGGAACAAAACACAGAAATCAAGAAATCTGCTTCTCCTTCATTCTCAACTGGGCTGCTCAATCTTGTCCTCACCATACATTTTAAATGGCCCATCATGTTGCCATCTTTCAAGGATGAAAAAATCCCTGCTACTCTGGACAACTGGTTACTGCATCTGGGCAGTTGCTTCAATATCTATTGGCAAGCCTGTACTAAAACTGGGAAGGTTGGCTGGAAACTAGCCAGAGACCAATCCTTCTGGCCACATTAGATTGGGCCTGACTTACTTACTTAAAAATCATGGTGTATGCAGATCAAATTTCATTATAAACCAGGAAATGCATTACTCTGCTCTCTTTGGTGCACAGGAGAAGTTTTTCACTTCTGTCTTGGTGTCTTTCAAAAAAGATTTGCTATTTCACTTTTCTACAAGGTATATCACTTGTCCAAGACATTTCAACATCCTAAGAATGTGACTGTATTTTCTTTTATTATTTTTCTTGACCTGAATTGGCCAGAGATTTGACATTGGAAAGCATTGCTTTAGAAGTGAAAACTAGGAGTATATTCAAAAGTAAGACTTCGGTTTTTCATCGTAAGACTTAAAATCTGCAGTTATCCAGGCATCTAATGAGACAAGTCAGATTCATAAAATTATTCAACTGCATAATTGTAGTATCAAGGACTCAAGTCCTAAGGTAACAGTCCTGGAGAGCTCAACTGTTGTTTCGAAGATGCAGTGAAGGCAAGGTAAGCCCTGAATTGCCACATCAAGGCAGTAACTCAAGAGACACCTATCTTTATGTACAGCCACAGGCACCTTGCCTACATCAGCAAAAAGAAAAAAAAAGAAAAAGAAAAACATATATTTTTTAAAGAACGTAAAGTCATAAAAAGCTGGTACAGATGCAGTAAATTGCAGATTTCATACATATTAGTTGGGGAAGAAGTAGGGTTCACCGGATAATGTGCATCAAAACCACAGCCTGTCTTCTATATATTTAACTTCTGAAGAATGTTATGCAGCTGGTATTAATGATTATATTTAAAAAAAAAGTTGTTTTTTTTTCCCTGACTCTAAACATTATTAAAGACTTGATGGATTTGTTATCAGCATCTAAATTTAGATGCCCTATCCCAGACAGATAAAGTGCCCATCCATTAAGTACCTTTCTACTTCAAGCCTGTAGGCAGGAATATAAAGACTTTTTAAACCTATGTCATTTTGTCTTACCAAGTTAACTGAAAAATTAGTGACTAATCAAAGTCAACTCTGAAATTGAGTGTTCCTGTGGGCTCCTCTTTCCAAATCTCCCATTGCTTCTTATACACAGAGACTATTTTTATTTTCTTGATGACAGTAACAAAATGTGTTGCATTGCTTCTCGGTCGAAACAATGACAAGCCTTTTTTGCCTTTTTTTCATTTAAATCAACTTTAGATTTCTGACATGTAACCAAGTTAAATCCTTATGTAGACAAACAAAATCAATGGACACCCAGAAAACAAATCTGCTTTGACTTACTTAGTTTTACAGTTACGATTTGTAAAGCCTGCTGTTTTAAAAGATACAACACTTTTTCTCTTTTTTGTTGTTGTGACAATACTGGTAACATTGGTAGAAATTCAGATTCAGTCTAAGGATTTCCTATTATATGTTGGTAAATTTAACCTTACTGCACTACAACTAGATCTATCAAAGACCTCTAAATAATGACAGTCACGATCAACGATTTATTATGCTAAGCTCTTTACAAGATGCTTTTTGATGCTGACATATAGAACAACAATATTGCATAAATAACAATCACTCTCCTTTTTTTTAAAACATTGTTTCCCTTTAGAACTAGTTAGAAAATATTTCTTACTCCCTGATGACTGGCACTATATATTGTTTATTAGCATACCCCTACCATTACTCCTGATATGTGACTTTGTTCAAAAACAAAGAAACATAAACTTAATGGCTGGTCTTTTCTCTTGTTAGCACAGCAACGCAGAGTGCATGTCAAGAATTGTCGGCAAAATTATGACTGATGTACATAATGACAACACATACAAAGGTTGGGGTTTTTTTGAAGTCTAATGCCAAAAAATAAAGTCATTTGACAACAACAAAAAAATAGTAATTTACTAGCACTTACTAGCCTCTTGAAAATGATCTGACATATTTGCAGAATCACACACAGAGGTTTTCTTTTTATCATGAAGGGAAGAATGTTTTTGTGACTGCTGCTTGATCAAACACTAGTTCTTTCTTGTTTTCAAACATATTCTAAAATGTTGACATCAACTTTTATTAGCTCAACACACACTCATCTCAAAGTCTCTAAACTTGTGCATGGTTAAGTTTTTATTTTAAAAGCAAACTCAGTAAATTCCATTTACTCTTAGATTTTCAAATGATCAAACCCAGTCATTTTCACACCACGTTGAACAAAACCCACATACTTATTTCCATATGTTTCGCATTCTAAGGAAGTCCTTTTTAACTGCAAGTCTCACAAGCTTTGTCAGAACCACAGGACTTGTAACTGCTCACAGGAGCTCCTGGGTCCTGATGTGCTTCGTGGCTGGTCCCAATTCCCTACCGGGGTGAGATCCGGGGGGAGACCCAGCCCCTCCTTACTCTGTGTTCCTACAAAGGGGAAGCTTGCGGGAATAAGACAGACATGAGCTCTGGGGTATTGCAGCTCCATGCCCCTTGCCTGGACAGTCAGGGAAGAAGCCTTGCAGCACCTGTGTAGCACAGCACAGAAGAAAAATTGGGTTGTGACTCAAGGAGGCGTTTGAATCTCTCTCTCGAGTCTCCAACCCTTTGCAATACAAGATGGCTCCACAGAGAAAGAAGCGTGGGGCTGTGACAGCCATCCTTGCCTTGCTGCAGATGTTTGCAGGGAGGAACCCTGGCTAAGCTCCCTGCCCCTCTGCCCAAGTCACCTGTGTGTACAAAGGACTCAGCAGGACAGAGTGGGCACCCAGGCCTTGCTGCTCCAGCTCACAGCCCAGGGCATATCAGTTCCACACAATGATGAAAGGTGGACAGCTGAGGGCACTTACACCCTAACCTGCCACCACTGCATTTGCCAGAGTACGCCTGTCAGCCTCTTGCGAGACAGAAACATGACAACACTCTCCTCCTGCCCTGCAAGCACGAAAACAAACCCATGTGCATTTGTTACAGAGTAATTTCTTATCAGCAAAGGGGGCCACAGAAGAAAGACCCTTACCAGTGCATTTCAATATGGACTTAGACAGGACCAGTACAGTATCTGGAGAAGCTGTATTGCACTCTAAACTGTGCCTTGTTGCAAAACTTCCACAGATTTGTTCCAGAGGAGAGCAACATATACATTATAAGATAGGATTAAGAAAGTGGTTTAACTTTTTCCTTTTATTTCTTATATTATGGTGGCCTCATCTTTTCATAAAAACTCTTCAATAAACAAGCCCACAATCCTTCACTAAGCCCCCTCCTGTCAAGAGCCTAAGTGCCAATTTGTCTCCTACGTGCCATGTGTAAATCTGAAGCCCAAGTCATTTCTGGGGCCCTTCAAAAGTGTCGTAGAAGAGTAACTGCTTGGACTAGATGTCTCACAAGAGCACTGGGCAATCTGGTTGCCTCTTGCATTCCTCTTCGCTTGCATTCCTGTTTTCAGAACCAATTTAAAGCCTTCTGGCATGCAAAGCTTCTCAGTGACTACATTTAATGAGCTTTGGATTGGGCCTTCAATCCATGCAGAGCGTATGCATGTGTCTCTCTAACCTTTTGAATAATTAATGCCACCTAGACCTTTAATTATTGTCCTGATCCTCACTTGTCACTTCACAGTTTTCAGAATTTCCTTTCTATAAAGGTGCCCAAAGTGTCCATATCATGTCAAATGAGGCTTTGCTGCTTTTATAAATGGCCCAAGAATATGGTCTTTCAATTGGTACTTCAATTCTGTGTCGAGAATTTTATTTGCTTTTATAAACAAAGTAAAACAACTAATAACCACTCTACCTGAGGATTTACAGTTCTATTCAGAAGTGCTTCAGAAGTATGTAGAACATCCTTCTGTACAGCCTTCTGTGCCCTGTGATTATCTGAGGTATCCATACACTCTTCTTTTTCTATTCCCTAGCCTCATTATATTACTTGAAAATGAACTGCATATGCTACTTATCTGCCCATGCTCCACCTCCTTGTCAAAGTCATTCAGAATTTTTATCACCTGCCTATTTTGTTCTGACATTTCCCCAGTTTTGTACTATCAGGGAATTTCATCACCTTACTACTTATTCTTCCTTCCAGACTACTGATATGCTGCATAAATTCAACAACATTGGTGCAAATAATGATTCTTAAGGCTTTCCATTATTCACACCCCTCCAACCAAACCTGCTTCAATTCACAAGACTCCTATGCTTTCCATACACAAGTTAGTGTTTCTTTTCTTTCTTAATCAAACAAAGTATCTCTCCCTATGCCATACTTATTCACGCAACAGATTATTCTTTTGTGCTATACCGTTTCAAAAGCTTTGCTAAAATCCTGGTAAATCATGTTTATAGGCTTCTCTGTCAGCGCTTGTGGCTACTCTCTCAAAATACTCTTTATAGAAAATTTTAAGCATCATCCTCCCTTTGTGAATCTTTGCCTTCTATCCTTCATTAAATCCAAACTTTCTAGGTGTTGTTCTATCATGTCTTTGATTAGCCTTTCTCTCATGTTCCTCACTGTTTTAAATCAAGCTCACAAACCAGTAATTTCATGCATAATCCTTACGTCCCCTGTTAAATGTCTGTTTAGTAGCCTTTTCCCAGGCTGTTGATACCTCTTCTTAAAAGACTGTAAATTTACCTGCTTAGTGTTTCTTTTTATCTTCAGCTCCTTTCTCTGAGAATTTTGGGATGGATATCTTTCTGTGTTTGTAAGTCACTTTTTGTATACTATATTCCATTATATTACACCTGATCCATACTTCATTCTTCTCTGTGGGGAGGATATGTCACAAGATCCACAACGAAGCATTTTTTCCACAGTATTGGTTGGTTTCCTTGATTATATATACCATTTCTGGATCTCCTGTATCCCCCTTTTAACTGAATACTTGTTCCCTATATGAAATAACCAAAAATATGTCTTATAGCTTCTAATGCACTGTGTCTACAGTCTCTCAGGCTTGCAGGCATGCCTAGTTTATCCTGTAGTGCTTTCACATCTCTCTTGCATGCACTACCAAAAATGGCTTTGACATGTACCCATTAACCTACCAATAACCTCCTGTTTACACCTAGGTACGTTATTTACCCTTGCCACAGCAGTAAAGGGGACTTTCAAGTTTTTTTCCCCTCAGTTTCAGCACAGACTGAGGGTATGGATCAATGACACAGCTGAGACAACCTGCTGTTGCCAAGAGAGTTCTGTGATGCCACCCCCCCCCTCCAATTCCCCTCTCCCAGACCAATCATTCACTCACAGTTTTCCTCACATTAAATCCAGGGTGGAGCTAATTCAACCTGTTAAACCAACAGAAAGGTAACCTGACAAGAGAAAGTGAATAGCTTCCAACAAATCATATGGAAAACCAAGTTAAAACTTGCACACTAACTAGAGCAACTTGCCAGTGCTAACTCCTAATGCTGCCAGCTGATTTTTTACATCATTATTTCATTAAGCATTAGCGGTGTGCTTGGCCCTGCATGAGGCACAAGAGCAACCACGGTCCCAGCTTATTTGTCCATTTAGCCATTTTTCATCATACCTCAGATTATTTTTGACAGTACCTTAATTGAGGATTTCTTTTCTATCTTCCTGGATGCTTATTTTGTCAACCTTAAGCTTTTAAAAAAACTAAGCATATGTTAGCCAGTTTCACTGCAGTTAGCTATTTATCTTGCTTATGGGGCACTGTCATCTTGCATATTTTTCGTACTGACTAATTGCTAACTCTTCTCATTGCTCACACAACACCCTTTACTTAGTATTTCCTGATTGCTTTTAAAAACATGTTCATAATGATTTTATGAGGACTTTTCTGTTCTGCTTTTGTTTAGCAGGGTCTTAAGTATAATGGGGTCTGAGTGTACATGACTAGAGAATGATTACTATCAACCCCATAAGGTAAGCAAAACAAAAAATGGATAAAAAACATTATTTTTTCTGATTCCTTTCATTATGGTTACTTATTGCTTTAATACACAAAATGTATTGAGTCAGAAATACAAATGTTCATTCCAGCAGTCCTTCTTTCTCTAGTCTGCCTGAAGTCGTGGTCTGCTGTTCTGTCTTTCACCTTTCTGTTCTGGATTCTGTATTTAATCAAGTCTGTCTTCAATGTCTCTTAGTTACAAACCTTTCCTCCCCCTGGCTGATGAAGTGCATTAGCTCACAATGTCTCACATCACCACACAGAAAGAACCAAATCTTGCAACATTTAAAAATTCCATCTCTTCCCTTTGAACTCTCTAATCCTTTAACTCTCCCTAGGTCTTTGAAACTCAGTACTGAAATGAGGTACCTGTCAGAAAAGTGACTCTAAAACCTGGCAGCACATGGATGTATATTTATTTTCTCTCAATTACTTTGTATCAGGTTTACATAGTTTATGAGTACAAACAGCTTTAAGTACTGTGAATTTGATTTGGGATCTGAAAAACAAATATGCTTCTTTCTGTCTTTCTATCCTAGGGCCTGATCCTGGGTGAGGCTGAGCCTCTGAGCACTGCAAGTGTATGTACTGAGCAGTGCTCAGGAACCTGGGGCTGACTGTTTCAACAACAGAACTTTCTGTCAGCATTGCCACCTCTGTCTGTCTCTTTACACTGCACTTAAAGAAGGCTGCCAATCTGAGACCCTCTGAAGGCAGAGAGCTACTAACCCATCAAGAGGCGTCCTAACATTCAGCATCTCAGCATCAGAGCAGCCGTGTGGCTGTGGACATTAACGAGAAACTATGACCAAGACTGCACTGATAATTTTGCAGATGATGTGACACCGAAGCACAGGCAGTAGAGCATGACTTGGCAGGTCTGAGATGCAAAAAGCTGATATTCTGAGTAAGCTGATAAGACTTTTTTCTTTTTAAAGTTCCTTTTTTTCCTTTGTTTTAAAAAAGGCATATTGAGACAGACTGTCATTCAATAAAGCCACTACTTTCTTCACCAACAATCAGCAACAGATGCAGCCCAATAAAATTAATAGTTTGCAAGTATGCACAAGAGAATACTCTTTTGTCTCTTTTCTCCATCACAAATTTTGTAAAAGCTCTCTGGATTTTAACAGAAAGGCAAAACCAGGGGCTTTTTATGTACCTTATTTTGTTTGACTTAAATGCTAAAACCACTTTTCTCCCACACTATGGAAAATTAATGCTGATTAATTTCACTTTCCAAAATGTGACTCAAGACCCTCCCCCTGCCCTTAATTGTCCATTTCCAACTCAACCTTTATTCCTGCAGAATTCTGGGCTATTACTTAACAAGATAATTTAATCCTACAGAATAGAACTTGTGCTCAAAAATATGCAACATTAATATTAATGTACAAACAGAAATATATTACTCATACATAATATATAAGAAATTAATTTTCATTGAAGTATCAGGAGAAGGATTAAACCCCTTAGATCCTTCTCATGCAATTAGCTCTGCACTTGGGGAAGTCAATGGGACTTCACAAATGAAGGCTTCACACGATAACACTGGCAAGACTGGGGCTTTACAAAGGCTTGCCTACACTACGGAATATGCCACAGAGTTCTACAATCGTATGGCTGTAATTATAGTAGTACCCTGTATGGATACTCTTAGGCCACATCAATGTTAACAAATATACTGGTAGCATCTGAGCTGGCACACAGCTGCTGACATTGCAATGATGCTTGACTGCGTGCCCAGTTGAAAAACCTCCACTGGGGCAGCACAGCTGCCCAAGGAAGTGGTGTACCAGCAAAACAAGCACTCCGCTGACCCAGTCTTCAACGCTATCCACAATGATTTGTGTCTAGCTGTTTTTTCCTATGAAGACATACCTGCTTTCCTCTAAGGGAATTAAGGGAACTTCCCAGAATTCCCTCTGTCCTATTTAATAATCTTTTACTTTCACATTACTTCTTAAAATTCCAGCAGTTCCTCTTAGGTACACCCTGTAATAAGCTCTGGGGTTTTTTTGGTTTTTTTTTTTTTTTCATGGGGCTTCAGTCTACCATTTCCCTATCAGAAAAAAAAGAGATTGCAGAGTTTGTTTCAGAAGCAGAATGTTACACTTCTAGGTTTGCAGGACTTCAACCACTCAACCACGATCACACAAACTACCAGCTGTGAAGCAGGGAGCATAAGAAAACTGAGAAGCTCTGGTTAAGACATGATAGTTCAGGAAAATCAGGT
The DNA here is from genome assembly GCF_026419915.1 of Harpia harpyja. Lineage (NCBI taxonomy): Eukaryota > Metazoa > Chordata > Aves > Accipitriformes > Accipitridae > Harpia > Harpia harpyja. The sequence continues at coordinate 28,417,952 of NC_068944.1, forward strand.
GATGCAGACATTCCCTGACTAGCCCTACGAAAGAAGCACCAACCAGCAGAACAGAATCAATTGCAAGTTGGCCCCCGTCAGTGATGGTTGCAAGGTTTTTGTATGCAGACAGCCATGTTCCTAGAGTTTGGCACTGAACCTATTCCAGCCATCAGAGCAGAAGCCAGAGAGGACTGTTGTAGCAGTGGGAAAACAAGTACAAAAGGAAATTTGGAAGCTTCAAGTCTCAGATCATTCTTTGTTGATGAACCACCCCACTTCCTACTGGAAAATGTAGAGAGGAAAAGGTGGCCTTCCAGTTATGAAAAATCATTAGGTGTGCCTTTTTGCACAGAATGTTGAATCCTGATAATAGGTAAAGAACAGCAGAGTCCATCCCACGCATGATACCAAAACTGTGGAAGTATGATCGAAGGGGACAAATACCTCCTTCTCTCCTACCTCTCACCTTGTTTTTGAGTACACAAGCAGCAACAGACTTTTAAGTGGCCATATTTTGTAAGTGGCTGTATTTTTAAGTCACTCTTCAGAGGCATTTCACGGGCATTATGAATGATCAATGAATGCATGTGAGGCTTTCATCTTGACGAATTCAGGCCTCTAATAAAAACTGCAGGCAGGGGCTTTTTTCCCAGATTTCCACATTATTACTGGTAGGACTGTACTGAGATGCTCAGTATCAGGAACGGCCCCACTCTTTTATTCCCTGACTTACAAAGCCATATACTAGCAACAAAGGTTTATCCACCAAGGAAGAACAGGATAACATCAGCATGTATCTGGTAGATAGGCCCAAAGGATGGTGGAAACCACAGAACGGCTGAGGTTAATCTCTGGGGTCCTCTGGTCCAGCCCTGCTGCTCAAGCAGGGCCACCTGAAGCTGGACTGTGTCCAGAGGGCTAGTGAGTATCTCAAAAGGATACACAACCTTGCTGGGTAACCTGTGCCAGTGCTCAGTCACCCTCGCAGCAGAAGTGTCTCCTGATGTTCAGAGAGAACCTCCTGTGTGTCAGTTTGTGCCCACCGCCCCTTGTCCTGAAATGTCCCATGGCGAGGACAGATGTTAGCAGGAGACACCTTTCTGCTGTCATATTCAGCAGAATACACTGTGTAAAATACTACAGGTCATATTTTATACAATAATTTGTAATACAATGCAGGAAATGGAATAAATGAAAGATGGGTTTGGAAAGAGAAAAAAGTACCTAAAGGTTTTGAACAATCAGGCATAAGATCAATTACCAGCCATCATAGAGATATGGGACCTCAACTAAGAGGACTCTTCAACAAGATGCTACATATCAGGTGGTTCATTTATGTGCATTTTGTACAACTTCATGAAACAAGCAGTACTGGGGCTAGATATCCATTTTAAATTAATGGTTAGGCCATTTTATTTCCCTGATGACAGAGTAACAAATTCGGGTGTTATGTTTGTTGTATGAGACAAATAATACACACATTACATATAACAACTTTATTGAGCAGTGGTAAAAAACACTTCTCAAAACATTTACAGTCACTTAAGAAATTGGTCTATGAGCACCAGAAAGAACAGATCATGGTTTCTTATAGCTTCATTTCTTGTGACTGATTGACTTTTGCATAAAAACCAGGTATGAACTTCAGTTAAAGCCATCTTCCTGGTTTGGATCTCTAAAAGGCTTCTTTCCTGTCTGGATTCTATCACCTGCTGGGTCACCTCTCTTCCCAAATGTTGTAAAAACTTTATAGGCTTTGAGATTCCTATTCATCTATGAAGTTTTTCTTGAAATTGGCCAAGAGTAGTCCAAAAGTAAGAGGGGGGAGAGAACTCTCTAGAGAACTCTCTCTAGAGGTATGCAAACCAGCAGACAAAAAGAGACATGCCATGATTTCTCATGTCTTGATCCTAAAGATAAATCAGGCTAGAAAAACAGGGGAAATTTCTTGTTGTTTCTACACAATTCTGAAGTCAGAATACAAATACTCATCACTATTCTGATTTTCCACTGGGGCTGTGCAGAAGGGAAATTGTGGCATGTTACCCTGGTCACTTGGCCAGCAGATACATGTACAGGGAAAGCCCCATGAGGACAGTGGGCTGCACAGCTGACCTGTTGGAGTATACACCTCAGGATGATTTGTCTCATAAAGCTTTGTTGAATCTACATTTGTCCTCTCTAGAGATGCCTAAGGTCTTCATCCACATTCCTGTGTCCCCCTCCACTTCTTCTGCGTTTCTTCAAGCAGGCATTCCCCCCCCCCCCCCCCCCGCCCCCGCATTGTTTCATGGAAATCTTGGTTTGGTGCTCTTGAAAACTTTGGAGAACATGTTATCCTTTCTTCCTCTCGTGCAAAGTTTTCCACAGGTGTGAAGAAGGTGCCTCTCCAAATTCCCCATCTGAAGCCCCTGACAAATAACAAGACAGACAAACAGCATTAGGTTTTAATGATCAGTGGACAGGAAATTAAGAAAACTCACTACTACTATCCCTCTTGTTTCTGTCCAGCAGCTCCCAGCCAACACATGGCCTTCCTTTCACAGACTGAATTCATGGTGTGTGTGAGAAGGTGGGAAGTTTGCTGCTTAACTTTGGTAGGATTTAGAGCAATAGGATAATAACACCATCCTTGTTAAATTCTGAGAGGACTCTGTCTGATAGCTCACTACTGAAAATACAAAGACAAAGAGAAGAGAAATGCTTAAGCCTGTATCTTGTCAGCCACTTCACAGCAGTGGCACTACCAGAAATTAGAGCATAGTGTAATGTGAAAGTGGCCTACTGTGGCAAGAAAAACAGAGTAGTGCTTCCTAAAAATATATATGGTCATATCTTAAATAACACTTTCCTGAAAGCAATGTCAAAATGATGCAAGAAGACAAAAATGGTATTTTTAGTGAGCTCATTCTGAAACTCCAGAAGCAGAAAATATGTTTGCCACAGGTTAGTTCCACAAACTATTTCAAAGCCAAATCTTTGTTCCTGCAACAAACCTTCTTTACCTTTTTCTGTCCCCAGATCCAAAATCCAGCATGAAAATCACTTGTTCTGGGCCTGGATTCACTGACAGGAAACCCAAGGCACTACTTCTTATGTTTACATTACAAGTTTATGTGCTTGTTCATAAAAATCCTGTAGTCAGAATGATCAGCTTGGATTGCTGATGAGGAGGATTATTTTAATTTCTTTATGTATTTCAATTAAATGCATGAGTATTGATTTCAGTGATTTATACTGCTGAAATGCTATTGCCTGCCCTGCCAAAAGCATGCATCTGGGAACATTTCTGGGTTGCTCACAGTCTTTTCTCTCTTCTTTCTATCTCTGACTGGCAGTGCATGCTGTTGAAACAAACCAGCTACTTCAAAAGGCAGTTCCTGTTTTCTGTCTTTGTGAGTCTGGCAGCATTTTGAGAAGGGGGGAGGAATAGTAAGAGAGTAAAGGTAGATTCAGGGCCCGTGAATAAAGAGAAAAAAATGTAATGATAAAACACTACACCTACCTGAGCTCCATTCTTTCTCCCAGGGTGGTACCATTTCTGGATTCATCTGAGGTTGGATAAGTTGAGTTTCAAGGAGTCACCAGCTCTCCGCAGCATCTGAATTTTGTGACCCCGTCTCCACAAGCTCATTGTCAGCCTGCACTTTCATGGCTCCTTCCAGAATGGTTCTGTGATGTGCCCAGTGTCCCCTGCTGTGACATGCCCATCCTGGCATACAGCTCTGCACAACCGCAACAGGACAGAACAGCCCCAGGTTCACACTTACACTGTTCTTCAGCTGGTGTGACAGTTGCTAGTTCTCTCCTTTGTCCAGCAATTTTGATACTCTCTGCTATAATGAGTTTCTGCAAGTCTTTTGCAACATCTAAATAAGCATCTTTATTCCTGCAGTAATTTGGCAGTGTACTTGCACTGCTCCTTCTCTTCTCAGGACCAGAAAACCCTGAGTGTTCTTATATTATTAATGAAGGACTGTCTGCATTGCCACAGGTAATACAGTATTCACAGGAGCTTCACATTCATGGAACAAAGTGATACATAACTTAAGCTACTTACAGAAGCAATTACACTTGCTGAGCATCTACTCTGGAAGTTACCAACAGGACCCGAAACTCAGCACAGTTGCACATATAGATACACCACCATAAGATAGGTTTTACCAGTAAACTGTTGGTGTAAGCTGGAGTCCATTCCCTCCTCCTCTGCCAGCTAAGCAATTAACAATATAACTATTATTGTACAGTTGCGCTGGTATGATTCTGCATGTACAGAAGTCATGAAGCTTAAGAAGTGAGGGCACACCTTTTGCTGAGTCAGGAGTTCTCTCATTAGGTGCAAGACAGCATATTAAGGAGGAAAAAGAGAAGCAAGGCCACACAGTTTTTCTTGAACGCTGCTTTTCGTCTTCCAAGTGCTTTACAAAAAATGTATCACAATTAAGCATGGCAACACACTTTTCAGGAACTATCAATCTGATTTTCTGAATAAGGAAAATGAAGCAGAGATGTTCAGGTAGATTTGCCTGTGTCAACAAAGCAGCTAAGTGACAGAAGAAGGACTGATGTCTAGTTCCCAATTCACTAACATGTCAGACCTTGTTCTCTACTTTTAAACATTAACTATCACCCAGAAGATTATTATCCTAGCCTAACAGCATGCTTGCAATGACTCAAAATCTTTACAAGAAATCTACAACCTGAATTCAGTATCTCATTAAACAAAAAGAGTAAGTTATGGATTTACCAATTTTAGAGCTCTTTCAATAGCCAGCTATCCACAATCTGCTTGTTTAAGTCTGTTTGATAGCTTACAGGTACTAGATTCAACAGTATGATGGGCTTAATGAGTTCTGACCTGTTGCTTGAATTGTTGTAACAGATGATGAGCACTGCCTATCATTTCCCATCCCAACTGAAAGGTAACTTTCAGTGAAGATGATTCAGGTCAACATCTTTCACTTAGCAAGCAGGGTGATCTCAGCAGGTGATAGCTCAGCTGATGACATTATACCATGTTAAGGTAATTGCACCCTATCATGTTACTGAATACAGGCTAAAAAGGGAAGTTTTCTAGTTCAGCCATAAGAATACTTGCCAAAGAAGCCAGAAGAGACATTTTTTTAGTGTTATCGTTTATCTTAAAAAGGTATTTTCTAGTACTCTTACTATAGTAATCTATTACTGAGTAACAAAGGCTATTCAGCATTATTAATGGTTTGACAACTAGTCTCCGTATTTTTCTTGCCTTAGGAATAAAATGTTCTTTATATAGAGGTCGAAATCTCAAACCACATGACTCTCAATAATGCAAATGAAACCTTCACTCCTTAATGTTATGATTTTTTTTGTTGAAAATTTCCCCAAAATAGAATGTTTTAGTAGCCATCTTCAACATCCCATTCAATTCAAGAAACATCCTTCCAGTGGAGTAGCAAAGCCACTGACTAATAACAAATTTTAGAAATCCAATTTGTTTTTACTGTTTGTGTTATATGCTTATGTTTTCATTTCCCTCAGCCTGGACATACAATCTATGGTGTTAAACATTTGTGTATTACCACTTTCAATTTTGATTCTCATTGCTATAATGCTTGCATCACTACAATTTGAAACCAGTAATATCTGTTAGAAAAATAAATTATCTTTCAGGATTTTACAAACATGCATTTATGGTTTCCAGAAGTACTAATGCTCTATCAGGAACTTGATAGCTTTGTGCTTCCCACGAGAAAAGAATCTGAAAGTCTACGTTACTTATGTGGAGACTAGAACCATAGACACTGAAAAAATCAGTTTACATGCTCTGAATGGGGGTGGGGGGCAAATGGTGATTTGAAAGCACGCAAATGCTATTCACAAATCTTGCTGTAGTTTAAAAGGCTTTTTCATCTTAAATACATTTCTAAGAAAAAAATCAAAAGGAGTAAGAAGAAGAACATGATGCCAAAGAGAAGAAGACATAAGAACTCTGATTATACCTGATCCAAGTACAAGAAGATTCACTGATGACACTGAAGGTAACTGACCTTATATTACCACAAAGGACCCCCAAATCTCTTTTTGTCTAGCTTACAAGCAAGAGAAAGACAAGTTGGTAACATCTTATTATGGTAACTGTCTTAACACACACAATTCTGATTGTGCTTGAGGTAGCAGCAATTGGCTTCCAACATGCCTGGGAAGCGAGATTTCATGTAGTCACTTGGGGAAAGATGACAGAAAGAGAAACCAGGATTACTCTGAATCCATCAAAAACATGCAGCTGTTAATCGTGTGGTTCCCACTCAGCAGCAGTACTACAGGACCATCAATGAATGGCCTGAACCGCACCTAATGGGAGCCATTCCTTTTCCCTCTTCTTTGAAAAGAAGGTTTTCCTTAGACCTGTGATCCTCAGTCTAACAACCTGCTCCTTCCATGAATTCCACATGACATCCCATTCCCCAGATGTCCCCCGCCACCACCCAATGTGCAAACTGGAGATGCAGAAGTCACGGAAGCATACGGCCCTTCCCTGGCGGATGCATCCAGCCTGGTACTTCACCCTTGTCTCCCAGCTCCACTTCTCTCTTCATGGCACTCCAGGCCCTGTGCTACCTCAGTGGTCCTCTCCCAGCTTATCTTCAGCTATGTTCTCAGTAGCTCCACAAATACTTACCTCTTGGCCCACATATCCTTGTGTATCTTCCCTCCTCCCTCTCTGCCTCCCTCCTGCCCTCCAGTTTGCACAACACTGTTGGATGACACACTGAGGGATTTCTTATCCAACAGATGGGCTCACAAACAGGGAGTGAGGAAGGTGATGGAAGAGCAGCAGCTTCCTAGCCACAGGGTATCCATTCACAGCAATGGGTTGCACCATGCTTGTACCATTACAGGCTAAAAGCTTTCTTGAAGCAAAAGCTATTATTTCTTAGCATTTGTTTATGCTGTGTTTTTAGGCTTCCTGAACTATAAGGGGTCATTATGCAAGACACCATGCCTAAAATATTAACTCTAAGTCATTCTATTGATAACATTTCTGAAGGTAAAACAGATTCCCTTCTCTAAGTACATGACCCCCCCTACCTTCCTGTATACAGGTGTTATTACTTGGTCACTGGTGACTGAGGAAGCAGATGAGATCTTTCAAGAGTTTGATATTTACTTTCTAAGTTACGCTGCATGAATGAGATTTCAATCATCAGGCACTAGGTGTTTCAGTGACATCAAAATGTTCTTCATCAGGAATGGAAAGAAAAACACAAGGAATTGCATCCAAAGGACTGATTTCCCAATTTACCTTAGGCTAGCATTGCACTTCTACTTAATCAAAATATGCTATAAGAAGGGAAAATGAATGTCTACAACACAATTTACAAAAAAACCCCTCAATTTGTTGCTCACAAATATTTTTTAAAAATCCACCCTTATGGCAGCATTTTGGCTCACTGTATTCTACTCCTCTGTCATTAATGCTCTCTGCCGTAAGCACAACTCCTAGCTGGGGATTCCAATGCGTAAGGGAGCTAGGATAAGATTCCAGATCTCAGCTGTGCTGGCATGAAGATAGGTCTCCTCAGTGATACAGAAGACAATATCCTAGGGAGACTGGAATTAGTCCTGTTCCGCACAATTCAATCCAAGATGTAAGGCATATCAAGAAGCAAGTAATTACTAGCTAATGGCTACGGATGGAAATGTAACATGGTTCAGCCTAAGCATTTCATGACAAGTGATAAGACAGCTTGAAGAAAAGGGGATTTTTTCCAAAAGGATGGAAGGTGTCAAGAGCAAAGAAAAAAGGGTTACCTCTTCAGTTTGGGAGGGGCTGATTCTGGGCATTGGAGATACTTGTGGTGTTTTCAGCTGTGTACTGTTGCTGTCTGGAACAAGCTCTCTGTGGATTGACTGAATATGGTTTTGGAGTTCACTTTCTGATTCAAATTTAACATTGCAACTAGAACATCGAGTCTTCAGTCCCCCTGCCTTGCTTTTGTTCTCAATGGAACTCAAGTTCTCATTTTGGCCCATGCCTTGTCTGTTACTGCTTGAAGGGATGTTGACACTTGGACTACCACTTTTACTGAGATTAACACAGCTAGCACACAGACCATATGGCAGACCGTTGATGTCAAGTTTCACTAAATCCTGTTTTGAGCGGAATTCCTTCAGGCAAGAAGCACACTTGTATAGCTTCTGGAGATGCTGTGCGCGCCCCGTGGACTGCATGGCAGAACCGTTTCCAGTTTTCTGCATGTGGAACGTGCCGTGGATTTTCAGTTCCAGCGTGGAGGTCACTGTCTGCATGCACACCACACAGCGGAACCCCGTCAAGGAGTTCCTCAAGTCAGGGTGCATTTGGCAATGCTCTAAAAATTCCTCCTCACTCTGGAGGGGCATCTTGCAAATCCTGCAGTTTCCAGTGTCCAGGCTCTTACTATGCGTGACCTTATGTTCAGTAAGAGTCAGAAGAGATGGAAACCGCTCGCCACAGATTGGGCACATATAATGTTTCACTGGCCCCAAGTGTGTCTGCATGTGTTCTCGGAGCCCATTTTCAGAGAAGAATGTTCGAGAACACACATTACACTTGTAATTCCCTTTAATGAGTTCAGCCTTTTTCTTCACTATGGCACTTTCTCCAGGTCGAATGTTGTGGTCTCGAAGCTGGTGATTCTGCAGGAGAGTCTCCATGGTATAAGCTGCTCCACAAATGTCACAGCCATACATAGGCTCGGATGTGTCCACATCTTCTTCGCTGCCATCGTGGCTGTTATGGGACTCCTGGCTATTTGTCAACAAGGTCTGGAGTTCCACTTCCTCTTTCTGAACCTGCTCAGATGCCCCATTTGTTCCACAGTTTGGAGTTTTTGTTTCAAAAACACAATGTTTTTCCCTTAAGTGCTTTTCCAGCAAGATGATAGCATGGAAAGCTTTGCTGCAGAACTTGCAGTTGTACTTCTTGCTGTGGGTAGTAATGTGACACTGCAGCTCCACCTCTGTACCAAAGGACTCACCACAGAAGATGCACTTGTGTACTTTGCCTTGGTTCTCCAGGTGGTTGTGTTTAACATGAAGCTGTAGGTCAGTCTCATTGCGGAAATCCCAGTTGCAAGACGTACATCTGTATACCTTCTTTTCGTTGCTGTGCTTCACAGCCAAGTGTAGCTGAATGGAGACTTTGGAGTCAAAAACCTCTTGGCACAAGGTGCAGCGGAAGAACACAAATGTATGCATGTCCAGTAGGTGTTTCTGCAAGTCATCCACAGAAGTGAATTGCTTGTCACAGCTTTCACAGATGTAGTAGGTTGAGGTGATCATGAAATGAATGGTAACATGCTTCAGCAGAGACTCCTGATTTGGAAATTCCTTGTTGCACTGAGGACAGGTCAGTTTTGGCAGGACAGTGTCAAGATGTGTTTTTAAATGAGTCTGAAAACTGTCCAAGGAAGTATACTTAGCACCACACTGATTACAAATATATTCACCTGCAGGACGAGGAGGAGCACCTCCAACTGCCTGCATCATCTTTAAAGAGGTCTGCTCAATGGTTACAGGAGATAAGGGACTCATGGCTCTGGACTTTTTTCCATTGTGGATGTAATTCAGTGCCAAAGGAATGTTCTTATGGTTCTCCTTGATATGCTTGTTCAGTTTAAGAACACTATTAAATATTGGAGAATTTGTACAGTAAGAACAAGAATACACTTCCACCACTGGATCTTTTGGGGTTCCAAGCACAGGGGAACCAAAACGGGAACTGCTAAGATCACAATGGACTTGTCTAATATGCTCTTCCAGAGAAGAATCTGTAAGAAATCCCATGTAGCAATGGGGACAAAAGAATGCATTACTGTCCTTAGCAGCAGGGTTGGCAAAACCATGAGAACATCGGATGTGTTCCTGAAGGGTGTTGAGGTCATTGAACACTTCAGAGCAGAAGTTGCACTGGTACACCATGGCAGGCATGGTAGAAACAATCAGTGCTGGGTCCGGAGCTTCGTGGACTTGCTTAAGATGTTCGTTCAGATTGTAGAGAGATGGCAATACCTCCAAACAATACTGACAGATATGGGCTTGTTCGGGTTTATCTAAATGCATAGTTTTCAGGTGTATCTGCAAAACTGCAAGGCTGGAAAATAACTGTTTGTTGCAATAAATGCAGCTATAGGTAACTTTTGCCTGTTTACTCGAAGGACCCGTGATATCTGGCACTTGCTGAGCTGCCCGCTTCCTTCCACGACCTTTTGGCATAGGAGGAGCTGTTTCCACCATTGTCGAACTATCCACGGAGAGATTCGAATCTGGAGTGGTGCTAGAGACTGAGGTGTAGCCCACAGTTACCAAAGATGGGCTGTTGCTGTGGTTGCATGACTCTGGCTGCTGGTGACTGTCCATGTGGCTGTACAGCTCCTCCACAGTATGAAAGTTCTCAGAGCAAATGCTGCATGAATTCTTCTTCTCACCATTATGAGCCTGCTCCATGTGATTCACCAGAGACGTTTCTTCTACAAAGAGTTCATGACAGTAAACACACTGAAGAGCAGATCGGTCTTCATTAGGGGAACACTCGGGGTGACATTCTGCAATGTGCTTCTGAAGATCTTCAGGAAAATCAAAGCCTTCTTCGCACTGACTGCATTTCTGAGTGTCTTTCATTTTCCAGTCCTCCATCCGGGAAGCGGACTGAGAGCCATCTTTGTTCCTCTCGTGAACCTGCATGTGACCATGCAGCGAACTAGAAGACAAGAATCCACGTCTACAAATGGCACACTTATATGGCTTGTTGGACGTATGAGTCTTTAAGTGAATTTTAAGATGATCACTCCTTGAGAACGCTGCATCACACTCACTGCAGTGATACTTCTTGTCTCCCGTATGAAGCTTTATGTGGCGGTCCCTGCTCCGTTTGTGTTTGAAGAGACGACTGCAATACGTGCATTTGAAAGGGAGCTTGTCGCTGTGACTTTGCTCATGGTGCTTTAAGTAGCTGAGGCGGCTGAACGATTTGTCACAAAACTGGCATGGATAGGGCAACCCTGGGCCTCCTTCCTCTTCACCAAAATCACAACCTTCTCCATGGCTCGGGGAAGTCTGATCCTTGCTAGAAGGTGATGATGCTGGCCATGAGCAGCTGGGGTCATCCTCAACATCCACTCCATCTGAAATGAGAAAGAAACATGCCCACAAGCTTAATCGCTACAGTTCAAAGGAAACAGCAAATCCATATGAACAACGCAGATCTGCTACTCCTCAACAGCTAAAACATATTAAATGCAGACTAGGATATGTCTCACACCTGTATCCAACAGCTTCAAGATCACATTTATTTTTATCAGACTGTAAAACATTAAAAGTTATTAGATAGTTCTGTGGTTCTGTGCCTATATTAACTTTTTATTGCTTTTTTATCATTCTTTCTCAGTTGCAGGATATGTATTATACATTGACAACTTTATTAAAATGCAGATTTTAATATATTTAATGTTTCTTTTGTATCCATTGTAAAATGATTTGCATACTATGTGAGCATCTGAAGAGTCAAAGGAAAGGAGAAAATATTACAGGAATGATTTAAAATTAATACAGTCAACCCACATGCCTAATATTTAATGAAAAGATTCCCCCTGCTTTGCCACAGTTGTTTGGTTTTTTTTCCCTTGAAGTTGATTCTGAACACAGAAATCTTTTAAAGGCTATTACTGAGAGAGACTTGGGTGTTACTCTAAACAATAATAGGAAAAATTACAGGGGAGGAACAGGACAACAATATAAACAGTGATGTTTTCTCTAATAAAGTGCAACCAGATTTCTCCAATAATGATACAATTCAGTTACTGAAAGCTGGCAGCTGGATCATTAAATGTTCAAAACAAACTAACAAACCAACAGCCAGGATCAAGGAAAATGAGAAAGTTTCAAAAGGGTCAGTTGAGAACAGCATTTTTTTTTCCTTTTTAAGTTCAAGAGGTTGCCCACCATTTCTTCCTTTTTGCAAAGGCCTCAGCCAGCTGAACTTCCTCAGTCCAGCAGAACCTGTACTGTGAGGTGATCACAGACAAAGCAACTTGTAAAAAACTGGAAACAGGAAAAATGGTAAATGATTATGGTAAAAGCTGAAAGATTTACGAGTAACAAGGAAAAGACAAAAGAGAAATGCTACCCAGATAATAAACTGAACTAGTTATCCATGATATTACCTCATCTCTAGACACAGCAAGTTGTAACTATTTTTTTCAACAGATGTGCTGTACAGTTTTTGCACCTTTTGTTTTAAATGTAGATTACAACACTACAATGATCATACTTATCTTAACCTAAACCTTCTTTAAAAATATTAAAAGAATGCTTGAAAGACCTTATTCCTTTCCAGGGGCGATGCTTGGGGTTTTTTTCCTTTTAAAAGTAAATTGACTACAGTAGTAGTACAGAAAAAGACAGGATAAACCTCTTGAAAAATACCTTTCTTAAGGTATTCTTGCAAAGCAGTTTTTCTTAACATCTTCAGCCTTCTCTCAAGAAATTTACTACACCAACAGAAAAGTTAGAGCTGGCCTATATTATGTAAACAAATTCCAAGCCTGCTTTCTTTAAGGTAACAAGATTTTACTAGATTATCAACCTCTTGCTTATCCACAGGAAACAGATGAGGATTCATTCCTTTCCTGCATCTAGAAACTGATGACAATGCCATCTCACTATCAATGCCAGATGGCAACCATCTAACTCTGAGAAAACAACCAAACACCATTGCTGGATGCCTGCCCATTGACACAATGCTTTTCAGGATAAGTTGGAAACTGCATGGGTTTTTATCCTTTTGTTTACATCTTGAAGAGGAGGGTTTCACAAATTACACACACCTATCACGCACACACACAATATATATCTGTATTTACCTATGTACGAATCTGCACTAATGGTATGTATTTAAATAACAAACCCAAACCCTAGCCCAAGTGCCACATCTTTGAACTGAAAACAAAGGTGTTCCATTTTTTAAGATAAAAATGGAAAAATAAAAATTCTCCCTTCCAGCAAAAGTACTATCATCTGCTAAAATGCTTCCCAGTGAACTGAAGGAAAGTTACTCATTGTCACACAACGAAGTAATACCAGCCAGGTGAGTTTTTAAGTTGGTACATTAATGATTGCAATATTCACAGGAGACTTTCAATGTAAATCTGTGTACTACCCTTTCAAATTGCTGGGTTTGACTCTACAACTGAAAATGATCAAAACAGTGGAACAACTATTCACAAAAAAAGATGTTCATTTTTGCCACATTTTTAATTTTATTTTAAGTGAACATATTCAGCCAGGTCTTTGAAGTGGAAAAACCTTTTGTCCTTTAAAAATCAAATATATTTCTGACATATGACCACTGCTGGCAGATAAACAGGAATTTATGTCAAGCAACCGACTGAAGAAAAATAGTCTGCAACTGCCTAGGCAACATATTTTGTAACCAAATTTAGTATTAAAATGTATGTCCTATGCAGAAATGATATATTATTGTATAAATGTTTAGAGGAATATATAGTAAGTGTTATAAATAGTGTACCATCACTGACACAGCAGTAAATCACTTCCTTTTTGTGGCCACTGCCTGTCCAGTTTTACCTATTATACAACTATTCCCCCTGGCTCGTGGATCTCAGTGGGCTGTCGGGCTGGCAGCAGGGTCGGGATCAAGCACTGTGTGTGACCACGGTATAAGCAACGGCAGCCCCTTTCCCCCATCCAATTCTCCTTGTTTGCTTGGGGGTGTCTCCTTTAGCTTTTATACAAGGTAAGAAAAGCGGAGGGGGAATAGCCTAACTACAGCACAGAGCCAGTTCTTACTCTCCAACTGGCAAATATAAATGTTTCTGTGTGTCACTTTGCTGTTGGGTTTTTTAATGCGAGACCATAATGATTCTGCAGAGTAATTCTCTTTGTGCAAAAAGGAGAAGAGTAAACCACTTACGAGTCCAACTTGCGTCCTTTTAACTTAAATGTGAAAATCTCTCACTCTCTCAGAGCTGCTGAAGAAGCAGCAAGGCAGGGGGAATTCCGCGCAGCGCACGGCAGAGGACAACAGGATTTTCCTGAGTACGAGCCTAACAATGCGGCCACCACGTTTCCCCGGCTTCTCCCCGGCATGGCGGGGTGGGGGAGAGCCGGTGTGGAAGGGGCACCGGCAGCCGGCCACCGTGCCGCGGAAGGAGGGCCCCTGGGCTGCACTCACACGAAGGGTTCCCAAAGGCAGGCCTCTCGGCCACCAGCGACCGCAGAAGGACTTCTGAAACCTTCCTTCTGCGACAAGGGAAACGGTTCGCTGCAGTGACTTTTGCTGTGCAGACTCCATCCTGAACACTGGGAACATTGTGTGCAATGGACTAATGCGCTCGGGGAGCTTAGGGGCTGTCTAGGAATGGATCCGGGGTCATCGATCAAGAAGGAAAGCTGGACTAAGGGTAACTACTGCTACAGCAGGATGTGAGTGATGGCACTGCCTGTCCTGCCGTCTCCCCACCCTTCCCCACAAAGATGCTGCCCCATAAAATTAATGTAAAACCATTAAGAGCATCTCCTTCAAAATGGCAGCGATCCACGGCTTGCTACCCTGCGCTGAGGCTACTCCATGTGCGCAGGCGTTAGGCAAGCTGACCTAGGCACTTAAAGCCTGATGGAGGAGCTAAATGGAAGGTCCCTCCAGCTAACCAGCAGGCTCGGGATGTGGACTCCACTCCCGCTTTCCCAGGGGCACTTACCACAGAGCCGACTCTGGGTTGGGCGTAAAGTTTGACCTGCTGTCGGGGTAAAGGACTGCAAACCCCTTTTTGCTGATCACTCTCATAGAAAATACAGTTTGCTCTACTCTGCATACAGCCATGTGTATATAAATCTGCAGACACCTACCCACTGAGCTATGTCAACATTACAAATACTGATTTTTAATGCTATAACAAGCTGTTTTAAAATACTCTGGACCAAATTCAGATGCACACATACAAGTCCCCAGGAGTGGTACACATCTATCTGAGGCAGAATACGGCTCCAGGTATTCAACAGAGTGTTTATGGAGTTTTAAAATATATTTTCCGTATCGACTTATTTTTTTTTCCTTCTGCACTCACTAAGTGCTACTTACTGTAAATGCCTTTTCTGTGTTATGGCAAGTATTCTGAGTTTCAATGTGATGCACTTAGCATGTCTGTGTAAATTTTTAATTTTTGGAACCAGTCACTTCACACACGCTGACTCTAAGAAAGCTCTAGCACTCACAACCAAAAAACTTTGCTGAAAATCAGCTACAAGGTCTAAAAGTCTATTTAAAGATGCAAATGTGTGTGAATAGTTAGTGCAGATGTTTTTCTACACCAACTGTACTTGCTGAGTTTCACCATTTCCATAAAGCGCATTAAAACAAGTGTGTGAACACTCTGAGATGAAAGTACCAAGCACTCCTGAGACTTCCAGTGGAAAGTAGAGCTGCCTGACTTTTCTCCAAGCAGACAGGAATGCCCATGATTCAGCAGCCTGAGTAAATAAAAGAGGTCCTTATTTCCTAATTTTGCTGGCTGGCCACACTGCAGCAGTCTCTGTGCTGCTGCCAAAGGGGATGCAAAACTGGAACTACACCCAGCAGCTGAAGGACTGTCTTTGTTAGCCAGCCAGGCCTTCCTGACCATCTTCTGGCAACAAAACTACCATATCCTGCAAGGAAGACCTCCATCTCAGGCTTGATAGTTCTCTAGTCTGTCTAATAGGATGAAACAACAGATTTTGCCTGGTCTGTGTTGGAGGAGGACAGCTGGAAACTCAGTTAGTAGCAGAGTAACACCTGTTCAGTCATATTTATGGGGGAAAGTGCTCACTAACAGAAAAGTGAAGTAATACCAGAAGGAGTTATCCCACGAAAGGGGAGGGAGGAAGGGGGAAGCATCAGAGCACAAAAGCACCTCTGTGGAGTTAGCAGCCAGCCACTCATGTGCCAACCCCAGTAGCTGTGAGGTCTTAAAAGTGATCTTATCCCTAGTGCCGCTGACTGAATTAACAGTACTGCTTCAGAAAAACGTCACTTAGTTACCAGGAAGGTTTATGACATATGCATGCTTTGGCTGGAATACACTTCAGGGCACTTGCTTTATCATGCCTTATTTTTCTGTATGATTTAAACATGGTTTTGCTGCCACTAGACAAATGGCCACATTCCTAAAGCAAATGTCAGGAAACCTTTATGTGCCATAATACATAAGGTTCCTCTGATAGAACAGAGTATACAAATACGAACAAATTAATATTTTCAACATCCTGCAAGCAGCAATTTTCTATTTTCCCCATTTTGCTGCTCAAGTAACTGGGGCACAGACAAGCTGGAGTGGTTTGCCTCAGGTTACAAATGTAATCTGTGCAAAGGAGGAAACAGAACCTGTATCTCCCAGGTCTGAGCCATCCCTGCAAGAAAAATCCTTTCTTCTCCCCCTGGAACACAGAGCTGGCAAAATGCTTAAGCTGCTGGACCCAACCAAAGAGAAAGCCCAGCAGTTTAGCTGGACAGACACCCCTAGCTCCGGGTCCTGCTGATACATTCTCACTACTTTGCGCTCTTAATGGTAATGGCAGACTGGTCACAGAACTATCCTCCAGGACCCGATCTGAAGTACTGAATAGCAAGGTTTCTTTAACAGGTACAAAATTTGTAACAATGGGTTACATAGGACGGAAACAGATACTAAAAATGACAAATCAAGTATACCAGGCAGCAGCACATAAACACATCTACTACGTACTGCCACAGGCACATGGATTATGAATGTACATGTATGCGTTGAATTATTGTGTAGTTGTTTGTTGTCCAACCACCAGCCGAAGACCTGCTCATATACCACTGCGTACACATGTATGTGCTCATACACACATATTGAAAGGGATGGACAACATATACAAACATACAGCTTTGCTAATTTACCAGATGGCATTCTACAAGATAGAATTTGAATTGTAAGAAAGGAAGGACTAAATAGCAGGTAGGTAGGTCAGTTAACTGGATGTATGATAGAGCTCCACAGTTTTAAATCTTTGCATTTTTGTGCAGGTAATTGAGTGGAGTGGTTATTATATATCATATAGTTTACTTGTAATGGCCATTTCAGGTTTTAGTGCTGGACACATTTTATATTATTACCACCACTAATTGTCTGCAGGCCTACTTTGAAAATGAGATAAGGAATCTTAGGGGAATATGCAGGTGTGAATAAATAGTAAATGAAGAGGTTAGATATTGCTGAAATAAAACACTATTCTGCTGTGTGCTGAGTAGATCTAAATAACTAGAAGATCAAAGGATAGTGTTTAAACATTAACATGACTTCAGTGATGGCCTAACACGTGTCACTGAAACAAACTACGGTTTTGAAGTTTTTAACAGAATTAGTAGGTAGTGCTAACCTTTAAAATCACATTAAATAAAATATACATTATTACATAATATTCTCCATTTACTTTCAATAGAAGTGTACATAGTTTTGGAAAAGCTGCAACTTTAATATAACCATCACATTTTTTTCACATCAGTGACCCCACACTAAACTCACTCATTTGTCTCATAACTTATTAAATGGCTTGAAAACTAATACTCTGTAATGGGCATTCAAAAGAGAAATGTGAACTTTAAAAATTATTTATAATTTACAGATGTTTTTTAAAATCTATCAATATTTCAAAACCACTTTGGGAGCACCAATTAAATGCACTAACAGTTAAGATTACTGGGGGAGAAACATACAGGGGTTCCTGACCAAAAGAACTGAGACAGCTGGTAGGGAGGTTTCCCCATTTTAAATTTCATAACCAGAAGAAAGGCAGCTCTTAGAAACAACAAATAAGTCACTTTAATACCTCGCAGGAAAAACCTGCTTGCTTTTATAAAATGCCTTTAATGCCTACATAAGTAGTTAACATTCCTGTATTGCTCTCCTAAGGTAACCTAAGACTCCAGTTCCATTATGTCTTCTTCAGAAGACATATTACTATTACATACGTAGAGAGGAGCATAAATGTTTTCCTTGATTGTTGCTCAAAGTTCATTTGAACAGACGGAGCCCAATGAATTCCATCTTCTACAGCCAAATTAAAGAAAATGTAAGCAGTTCACATTCTGCTCCACCTTTCAAATCATACACAAAACCCAATTCGCAACTAGAAGGAAACAGAGCTACCCTCTGCTTGTTTGAGGAAGCGGTATTTTGTGCCTCTCCAGGCAAAGAAAAAGAATAAGTAATTTCCACAGTCCTGTACATATAACTAATGACAGTCACCATCCTCAAAGCTTATTATACTGCTTTACATAATTGGGAATCGCATGTCACAATTAATTTACAGGGGTTGTTTAGTTGTGACTATACAAGCACTAAGCGATTCAAATTAGCTCATTTGTCCACTGCTTAAATGTGACAAACACTTTTACACTGTATTTCTTCCACTGTTAAGTTGCTGTTTCTTTTAGTAGTTGTTTTTGTTTGTTTGTACAGTATGAGTCAGAGACCACCAGGCTTGTTCCATCTGACGCTAGGGTCAGAAAAATCACCCTGAGAATAATTACATTTAGAATCAAGATAATGGGAGAGCAAAAAACCCATTCAAATACTCCAGCAAACTTGCACGTAATAATGATCTCCCAAGAATCTGTATATTAACAACCTCATGTACTGAAAGTAGTGATTTAATCAGGTCTTTGCTAGAAAATAATCATTATAATTTGTTGTGCTGATAACAGTATTTGTACTGCTTATTAGGAACAGCAAATGACTAGGGGAAAATAGCTCAGGTTCGTCACTGGACTCCAATACTTTCCTCTGCATTCTGCTTTCACTGGGTCATGCTCTCCCCAGGCAACAACATGAATAGGACCAGAAACCCTCTCCCTCCAATCTTCCCGTGCGCTGCAGCTCCTTTTGAAAGCTGCTGAAGTGTACAGAAGTCTCAGGGACAGCAGCCCCTATAACGGAGTCCCAGTCATCAAAGCAACCTTCCAGTGGCATACAGGTATTAAAATGAGTTGACTGCTTCTTTCTTTCCCAGGCCACAATATAAGGAGTGTGTCTGAAGTCAGAGAAGCGTTGTTCTTTCTCTTTCCTTCCCAAAATCAAACGATCCAGAGGCTCGGGCCCTAAGAGCTGAAGGAGAGCCTGCTTCACAGCTGCCTTCCAAGTCCCCATTCCCACACAGCCCCAAGACCCTGCGGGTAGAAGGGCAGGCTGGCAAAACCTCCCTAGCTGGAGGCTCAGACAAAAGATGGAGCCCCTGGGCAGAATTTGCAGGCAGAAACCCCTGAGATGTCAAGCACCACCTTGGTTCCTTGTTTGAGTATTGCCCTTCTTTCAGTTAATCTAGAGTTTGATCATGAAGGTCTGCAGGGATTGCCGTGGGTGTACGTCATACTTGGCATCCTTCCCCCTTTTTTTATCATGTATGCCTGTCCCTCCCACCTGTGCCCACATTTCAACCACCCCAATTCATTGCGTCATTGCCTCTAGACCAGAACAGCACCAGCAAGACACACTTTGGAGGGGGCTAAACTAGGACAAAGAAAAGAAGGAAGGCAATGTGTGGAGAACCAAAAGAAAGGTGGGGAGAAAGAAGGGAGTAAATAATTGCATCTGAAAGAAACCCAGGCAAAGGTCGCAAAACCTTTTATAGGAAATGGGAAGTAAAAGGAAATGAAGATCAGGAGAAAGCAATGCAGGCAGTTAGCGCTTTCAAAAACGTATCAGTGTTAATTTACAGTGTGCTAGAATTAAATACAGTAAATAAACACAGAACTGCTTATTTCTTAGAATGACAGAGATGTGGTGGCGGTCTTATTTACACAGGTGAAAACTCCTGGACCTAGATCTGCAAAGGGACTTAGGTGTCTCCAGGAGCCTAAGAAGCAAAGAAAGCAGGATTCATGGGGCCTGGGAGGGGGGGACCAGGAAAAGGTCTGCAACCTCACAGGTTGGGCACTCAGCTGGGAGAGGGGAGTACTGGGCTCTTTATACATTAAAGAGGCACTGGATAAAAATAAAAATAAACCTAAGCACAAGTTCCAGACTGCAAGAACCCCTGGACTAAATCAGTGTCCTTCTCAGTAGGTTAGTAGTTCCTTCTCATATGTGCTCCTACCAGCCCTATGAACAGGATACTCTTTGCTTCAGTAAGCCCAGCTTCCACAGGAAGAGACCTCTGCACAACCAAAGACCCTCTGCTCAGAGGCAGGAAACGTGGCTTTGAATCCCCTCAGAATGCTGAGGGAACTGAAACAAGGCTCAGGCCATTTAATACTCTACCTACCTGGCCCCTATATAGGGAAGACAGGAACACAGCGCTTTCCGCTGAAAGTGCCCACCGAGTCCTGGGCTTAGTACGATGCTCTCCGTGCAGCAGGCTGATCAAAGGCGATGGGTACCCAGATGCTCACACTAGGGTAGTTTGCATAGACCAAACCACAGATAACTGAGAAACCTTTCATGAAAAACAGAGGTGCCTACCAAAATGGGGTGAACCCAGAGCGGTAGGTTTTGGATAACCAATTCTATTTAGCTTCTTATAGTCCATCTACATCCCATTTTAGACTTCCTTTTTTTAGATCTGGCTGTTAGTGCAGATGTGCTGCACAGCTGTTAAAAGTGATGTCCCCAAGCAAAGGTAACCTTGGTTTTTAAATCAAGTCAGTGCTCAGAATGGCAAGACAAATGCTCACACCCATGCTAGTGCAGCACAGTCACACTGGGGCAACTTGTCTCAGGAACCTTTTCACTGTAGTCAAAATGCTGTGCAAGACAATACAGCCCCTTCTCCCTGACCCTCATTTCGCCAGGTTACTTGAATGGGAACGCATGTGGATGTCTATGCCATGGGACAGGCAGAGGTTGGTAGGTGTGTGTGGCTTCCACTAATTTACAGGATGTTTAGCATGTAAGGGGAACCTAATGAATTTCCCAGTTCAGAATGGTCAGAAGACCAAATCCTAGCATGAAGCTGTCACAAGTAAACTGTCACACCTACTGTCGTCCTACCTTGCAGAACATCAGTCCTTCCATGTGGAATTTTGCATGGTAAGAGTTGCATTTAAAATATATATGCTTCATTCAGTCCTTTCATGTTCATACAGGTTTATTTGGGTGATTTAATTATAAAAAAGAAGGGGAAATTCTTTGCAAAAGGCAGCATTTTCCTTCTCTTCTGTATAATTTCCATTCACCAAAGCCTGCTGAAACTCATGATTAACTGTCTGAAATAGAGGCCTCTCCAGAAATAAAGAGATCTCCGCTTTGTTAAAGCCTGTATCTAAACCAACCCTTTGTAGCTTCCTCAGTATAGAATGGAAGCCCGGTGTGAAGTACTGTAAATTAAGCCTTCTGCTGTCAGAGCTGGAAATAAGAGTAGAGCAGAATAGCGGCTGGATTTGAAATGATTTTTTTTTTTTATTGGCTTCATTTACATCCTGTCTAAGGTCTTCTGAGCAGCTCAAGGTGTCTTATCTCTGGCTACCAGGGGGTATTTTGCAGTCAAAGCAGTTAACGTACTTTCTCTCTCTCTCTTTTTTAAGGCCATCTTATCTTATCAGACAGATCTCTTCAGGCTGAGGAGAACCCATACTTATCAGTAGCTGTACACTGTATTGACAGCTCAGTGCTGCTAGGGACAAATGAAAGCTTAGGGTAGAGAAAGATCAGTTAACCTGTTCCACTCTCAGTTTAGACTAATCTTGGGTTTGTCTAACTTCAGGAAACATTGTATGTCTTTTCTCTGTTTACTTGGACAACAGAGCCACACAATCACATCATCAGTTGCTAAATCTGGTGCTCAGGTACAGCCACTGTAATAATCCCCAATGCAGTCTGCCTGTTGACTTGTAAGTGTGAGCAGTGCTCTGCTGACCTCCAGCAACTCCTTCTCCAGGTGACCTCAGGGGCAGCGGACTGTTCTGGGAGCATCTGAGAGTTGCTGGGATTGCCCAGCGAAAAAAACCCAAGGGCTGCACAGACTCACAATCTGTAAACCAGCCTTCCCCCAGAGCAAGCGGAAGTGTGCACACTGAGGGCCAGAAAAGGAATGTAATCCCACATATGGTCTAAATGGAAGCAATGAGACTGAAGGTGAGCCTAAAGAGTATCCTGCAAGCCTGTTCTTAGATCAGAAGATAAGGTGAAGAAGCGGTTTACTTAGACCTGTCCTCCATATCCTAGCGGGGTAAACTTCACAGCATGACACAATTAGTAACTAAGAGCAGTCAGCCCTGCTAACTGGTATCTCCAGGAAATACACAAGCCAGCTTTCTCACTTACCACAAAAAAAGATACAAATGGTAAGATGCCTCTTGTCCTTTGCCTGATGTCACAAGCAGTGAACCAGGTCTAACAAGTTACAGCTGCTGCTACTGAAAAATCATTCACCATAATTTCAGATGAAAAAACATGTAATTGAACATTAAGCCTTGTGCTGGTCCTGCTTTCTACTTTTTTATGTTTATTTTTTCTCTCCCTTTTGTGTCCAAACACTTCACGAGCACTTTTATATTAGTGATAACCCTAGACTTTCCCTGCAGAGAAGGTTCGCTATTAATTGTCCATTATCTTGGTGTGTCAGCACAAAGGAGAGGGGAAGAAATTCTCATCCAAATGGTTTCACCTCCCTCTCTTGAGAGTGATGCCCTTGTCAGGGCATTAAAGACATGAAAACCTGCCACTTATCAGAATTGTGTTTGAATCGAACTACTGTCCTTGAAAACAGTAGACACCAGATACCATCAAAATAAGCCGCATTGGCAGATCCTGTTCCACTGTGACTTAGACAACCTTTATACAGCTTATATACACACTTGTGATTGCATATGATCAGTAACATTATAGTCGTGGCTTAAAATAAGAAAGGCATGTTCTTCTTCATTTTGTAAAACAATAAGCATGTTATAAATAGCAATTGCCAGAATGAAGAAAAGTTGGCCAGCACCTATGTTAAGTCTCTAGATACCATATTAAAATGTGGGATAGTAGTATGTGTGGATTTTTTGAAAAGAGATTGTAGTAGAAGGACGACAATACATATGACATTTTTCATGAAACCATTTGGAAGATTTCAACAGTTTAAATAAGCCTGAGGACACACTTGAATGTAAACTCATTGCTGAACCAAATCGTAAAATTTTTTAATTACTTCACACCACCAATTCTTAACAAAACATAACTCAAGCCTATTAAAATGCTGAATTTGCTTGCTAGAATGAAGTAAGACTTCAAAGAGGTCTTTAGTAATTCTATTAACCTGTTCAGAAATAAACAAACAAAAAGAACTTAAGTTACATCCACAGCTGTAGAGCTCTATCTGTCTTTTTTGGACAATCAATGACTGTCCTCGCTTTTCACAATTTGAAGTCACAAAGAGGAGGGAAAAAAAAGAAAAAGAAGTTACGCTTTGCTTTTAACAAGTAAACAAGTGTACAAATTAATTCAGAGAGCTGTAATTTTGAAAATTTTCTATGTTTAATGTGCACTGCAGTTAAACTACTTTTTCTGTACAAATTAATTTACTGCATCAGTGATCGATGTTTATGTTTAGGCAATTTTATTTCTCAGTATGGTAAAATTAGACCTAATAGTTGCAACCTGTTATGTCCAATCTGTCACTGAAATTCAAATTGCCTTTTTCCTATTATTCAAGGAGCAATTTGGAGGAATTAAAGCCATCTAAAACCAGAAGACAAACAATTCTCTGTAAGGACTCAATAGCCTGTGTCATCAACCTGCTCTAGAAAGTGGTGGTCCCTCCTCGGCAGAAACATTGCCACCTTTTCCTCAGGTTCTGAACATTTCTAGCCTGGAGAGCCACAAAAGGCACAAGTGTCTGAAGACAGCAGAGTGTTGTGCCTCTCCTTGAAGGGAATGTGAGGACAGTATATGTTTTGAGGGAGTGGAGATATCATTAACAGCTAACAGAAAGACCCTTCTCTGTATTCTGCAATTGTTCATGTTCACACGTTTTCAATTAGCCATCCATGTATCTACAAAAAATTGATTTTGTTCTTCATCTGGGATGAGTTAGTTATTGTCATGTTGTTCTTGTCAGTGAAGCACTCAGCTCCCACCAACAATTATTATTTATTACTTCCAGTACTGAAATATACTAGTCAAACTTTGTTTACTACTCTTTGCCTTATTTTTCCTTGCTTCAGTGGGATGGCTGTGCTATACACACCAGGTCATTCCCTTGAATCACCTGAGGCTTCTTGAGGCCTCAAAGACTCTTACCCCATCTTCCAATATATCTTAACATGTTCTGATAGCATTTAAATTTCTGGATGGGGTTGTATGCTGTTTCTGTACTCATTTACATGTTTTACTCTTAAAAGCCTAACAACAATTCTCCTCACAATTAAGAAACAAATACTCACTCTCCTTTCCCCTCTCACACATCTACCTTTATATTTAGCTTTATTTTTCTCTCTGTGTTTGTGTGTGGGAAGGAGAGATTCATTCTTCTCACACACAGAGAACAAATACTTTGCTTTCCAAATACCAGCCTGCATGCAAGTTTTGGTCTTGTTGGAGATGGATGAAATGCAAACAGTGAGATGAGAGATAATGTTGGTTTTGAGGAGATTCTGCATCTTTTCCAGTCATTTTGTTTTACACTCTATCTTTTATCACTTTTAAAATTCCAAGTAGGCTCATTTCTTTGCAAGATTGCTCAGTTCATCAAGCTGATTAATAATTTTGCTACTAGGCTGTACTGATTAATGTGGATTAGTCAAGTGATTAATAATTTTACTGTTTTGCAGGACCAAGCTGCCCTAAACATCTTGGGTTTTGACAGTATTTTACAACTGGAACTTCCTTAGGTGGATGACATGTGACTTCCTGGATTCCCAATGCTCAGCAAAGCAGCATGACCTTACCCCTGGGTTCACTCCTCTGTTTTAGTGCCCATAAACCATTTTCAGATGACAATATATGAACTAAGACCCTTGCTTTTTGTACAGCACTTGGCTGCTACTTCCTCTTCCTCCTAGTTGTTTATTTCATTCCCCTGGTTGATGTTATCAGACTTATCTCAATGTGAGGTAAAGCACATCTTTTTGCTGGTTCCTGCGCAGTTTCTAGAACAAAGACCTGAACTTCTGCTGATCCATTGGCAGCCAGCATAACACAAATAACAACATCATCCACATGGGTTCAGGTATGTATGTAACAGTTAAATCATTTCATGCGGGATGGAAAATACAACACTTTATTTCTAGTATTTGAAGCACAGACCATTGTATTCCACAATTACATTTACACGCTTCCTCACGAAGTGGCCAATGAACGAAATCACTATTTATCCTCTATTGTACAAGATTTCCTGACTCTGCTTGTGTTTAGACTTCTGTTTTGCTGATACTGGACTTCACAGTATCGTCAGTCTCCAGAGGAGCATATAAAAGCACAATCTATTTCTAAGACTGAATAGCAGGCTCTGTGTTAGGTAATGCATTGGCCGGTAGGCTGCACTTTCTTGCTAATTACAGTGGAAGTTTGCTCTTAAAGAAAACATGGCATTGCAAACGGCATGGAATCAGCTTTCTTTCTAATTGGAGCTTTCTTTCTAATTCTCTCAGTACTAAGTTTCCCCATAAACACACTCTTCTATATTTGGATACTGGATTTAACCTTCTTGCACAAAGACTTGACACAATTATATATTTATTTGATCTTTTCTAAAGCACCAATTGCAAGCCAAGTAGCATGAAGAGCCAAATGCAAAACAGTAAAAGTAGAAAGCAAAATCTAATAGCATGTTACAATATGCTATACACACAGAACTCAAAAGGGACCTGCCAGCCCCAAAAGATTCAATTCCTGACTAGTTAGAGGAAAGAGAAAAACAAAAGGGTAGCAGATGCAAAAACAAAGGTAGGGAGCCCATAAAACAGTCATGGATAGGCCAACCGAAATAAACAGGGCTTGCAGCTTGCCTT
Organism: Harpia harpyja; assembly: GCF_026419915.1. NCBI lineage: Eukaryota > Metazoa > Chordata > Aves > Accipitriformes > Accipitridae > Harpia > Harpia harpyja. Next base: position 28,443,903 of record NC_068944.1, read on the forward strand.
AAAGGCAGCCAGCAAGGGGCTCTGGCAGGGAGTTCCACAACCGAGGACAAAAAAGACTTGCCTTCGGCCCGCGCCTGACTCAGCCCAGGGAGAGAAAGCCGACTATGTCCAACTGCGAGCAACTGCCAGACAGGGACATGGAGTGCAGGGCTGCTGCCCAAGAACTGGGGGATTAAAATTTGAACAGCTACATGGATGGGGCTGCATTTTTTAATATATCAGCTTTCCACCCCAAAGAGGCTCCGGATCAATTTCAAGGGAAACAATTAGGAGCACATTACAGTAGTCTAGCCCAGATGACTGCAGTATGGTCTTTGGCCAAGATAAATAAGCAAACTGTTCAAATAAGCTGGAAATTCATCATGAGGATGTAGAACTAGGGCCCTTCTTGCTGGGGAAGGAACATTACAATGTTGGTCAATAATACTCCCAACTTGTATCCTGTACTAGCCTGAAAATGTGTCTTTCCACATCCCAGAACACTTCCTGCTTCTTTATTTCATGCCCATTAAAGAAGGCAGCCTCAAGGCATGTTGTCTAAATGCACCCCCCCCGCCCCGTTTTCCGCAGTCTTGCAGGCATTGTGCTACAATCAGTTTCACTCCTGTAAAACGTGTCTACTGGAGACATATGTTACATGCCTGCAAATATACTGAGACATCCTGTAAACAAGCACAGTTCATAGCAGACCAAATGAAAATATCATATATTGTAATGTCTCCAGCCTGTTAATGGAACTGCAACCTCTAACTTCCCTGATATTTCACATCCCACATAAACACAGAGAAAAAAAAGGAGATATAATGGAAGACTGCATTGTGGAAAAAAAGCAAATACTCATCTTGGGATAAGGTATTACCCATTTGGTCCAACCATTTAACTGCTCTAGGCCAGATGCCAGTTTTGGGTCACCTCCTTGGGCCAGGCTTCACAGTCGCAGGACAGGAGCCCTCACTTCCAACATGGACACAGTAGCAGCTTGAGGAGCAAAGAGCTGGGGAATGAAGGGTGCACCAGGAGCATCCCGACCATCAAGAGGAGCCAGTAACAGCTGTTCCTGCTGAGCTACAGTCCCAACACAGAGTCACTTCAAAAAACTGGTAATCCAGGCAGAATCATGCTGTGGACTGGATCTGGCTTGCAGGACATTTTTTGGACCACTCTGTATCAACTCCAAAGCAAAAGCTCTTCTCTGGCTTTTACCATGGCAGAAAAAAAGCCTGTTTTGTGGCTTTTTATCTCATGGCCATAAACCCAAACAAAACAATCTGAAATGCAATCAAGACAATTAGTTTTTTACTCCTCCTGATCATAACATGGCTGCAAAGGAGACCGAAAACCTTCCGGTCTAGGTTTTCATCTTCCTGGCAAAAAGGAATGTGAACAACATCAGAGCAGACAATTGCTGACTTTGTACCAATGTGCAGGCAGCCTATACTAACCAGGCAGCCTGTAACAGGAAACATTTCCAGGAATTTTACATGTGTTTTTATTACAGCAGGATCTGTTTTCTTGGTTTTATTCAGTTGTGAGCTGGGATTTTAGAGTGCAGTGGTACAATACTCTGTCTGCTACTTAGAGAGTGGGATGGCTGAAGAAAGGCTGTATTCTCCCTGAATTTTCTACATAAATACTTAGTTTTTGTTCCTTGGCTCTAATGTCTGCTACTTTAGCCCAGGCTTACCATCCCCACATTGGACCACTTTATTTCCACAGAAAACTTCCAGACCTCTGTTGCTATTTGATACAAAATCACTGCCTCTGAAATACTTCAATTTGCCGACTTTCTTCACAAGCTAAAAACCGTGTTCCACTGAAGAGGCAGTTTGTATCACCTCTGATTATCTTATGTGAGCTAAAAAGAATCCATGACCCTGACTTAGATTTATCACAAGCACCTACTCATATTCTGTGAAGAATTTAACCCTAAGCAACCATTTTCGTAAACTCAACTACATTCCTCCCTTTCCCCATGTATTTAATTGCAAAAAAGCTAATATTCTGTGTGTGGCAGGCATGATATACCGGTGATGTACTGAACACACTGAGGAAACGTCTAGCAAGTCATTTATGTCAATGAAATATTAGCAGACACATCCAACAGATACAGAGGAGGACTAGCAGAAAAAGAATTGGCCAACCTTTTGAACACTAGGATGTTTCATTTGACTTATGTTACCAAAATACTGTAATATACTAAAATCTAGCCTCAGAATAAAATCCTGGCCCCACTGAAGCCAATGGAATTTTGCTATTAACTTTAACGGGACCAGTATTTTAGCTTTGGTCTGGATCTGGTTAGATGTAGTGTTTAAGAGAATCAAACTTATTGCCTGCAAGTCCAGTGGTAACATTCAAAACGAATGAGCTATATTACTTGGGTTCATGAGGAAAATACAAAATGAAAATTATGGTAACTTTTCAAGGTTTATTAACTCAAGTCCCATAGCCTCAAGGGGTTATCTCCATCTGCCCTATTTATATGCTACCATGACAGTTCCTGCTCTTCAATAAGTTATGTTAAAAAAGTCTTTGTATCATAGGAATTTTTTTAACTTCCCACAAATAAATATTTTCAGCAAAAGCACACTGTGATTTTATTTTATGCTAATTATGAAACTTTTTTTTAACCAAGTATGAATACCTAACCACTAACTTGCATATACAAAATGCATTCTGAAGTGACTATTCGGAAAGCTAGTATATACATGAAACATATATATGGAAATAATGTGTATGTGTACTTTATACATACATAAAAATAAATAAAGGCACATCCAAAAAGAAAGCTTTCCCTTCTTCCAAAAATTTCCTCAAAGACCCTGAGATGTAAATTATGTCTTTAACTCATTCCAGATAAAAAATAAACAAACCCATATTTCTCAAGTCACTCTTCCAGAAAAGTCTGCAAGGTTAACTGAGCCAGAGCTTGCAGATCGGTTCCAAAAGTGAGAACTCCTCTTGGGGACTGCACTGCTCCCAGCTCCGTCCCTGTTAGCCGGCTGGCTGGCTGGAGGCATCTTGCAGGGTACAACTGCAGCACTAGTGCATTGAAGGAGGTGGTCTCTCAGCTGGCCCAGCAGTATGATAAAGGAAATACATATGTTAACACATTTTTGATGACACTAATGGCCAAACTGTACCTCTCCCACAGGTCAGCTACAATGAGCTCCATAGTGGTTGACTATGTAGTCGGATGTCAAGTCTCAGTGTGTTCAGGTATAGTTAGAGCAACTTCTTAAACTACGCTTAATGGCCCTGTCGCAGGCCCAAGAATTGCTTGCAGAAGATCCATAAAATGCTGCTTGATCATATGGCATGGCTCCCCACTTCCAGCTGTAACTGCCTTGAAGGCTAACCAACATGCATTGTTTTGCTAATCCTACATTTCCTTATTAAGAGTTGCCACAAATATTTATGGAGTCATGAAAGGGAGATAGATGGCTTGCAAAACGATCAAAATGATTCCTGTGTATTCTCCACTTTCTGAACTTAGTAAAGTCCTGCTTTATAGCCGACTCTGGAAAACTTTCAGATGTGTCTCTATAGTTCCTCTCATTTTTTTCACCATTGCCCTACACTTTGACTAAACTCGCAGTGCCAAGAGGATCAAATTGCTTTGGTCAAGTTTTCAACACTAAATACTGAAAATTTCCTGTACTCCCAATCATTTTGGCAAGAATTAACTTGCCCTTTTCTAGTGAAAGAAGTGCTGATCTTCTATTTGAGTCATATTATCAACATTTTTTTTGGAGTGAGATGTTCAATTGTTCAGAATTTGCCCTTTTATGGATTATTAACAATGCATGTGACTTCCTGAAATTAATCCACTAATGCTTTGTTTGCTGGCCCTCCCAATCAATTTCTAACTGGGAACCAATTTGTCTGAAACTCTGCTGAGTTCTATTTTCTCCACCAAACTATGTACTTGCATAGTTAAGCGTTCCATTTAAAAGAAACAAAACACCCCCCCCCCCCCAACCCTACTGGCTTTCAGTGAAGTTCTCAGTCATCACACTCACTTGACGTGTCATGCAGCAGTTTATTTTTTGGGCTTTACACAGTTTTTGCCCAATTTACTTGTTGGACGTTTTAAGCCTTCTTAAATTTAGATGCAAGATTATTCCCATGAAAGGTGTGTCTCTGACAGGCATTCTACTTCTCTACTGAAGATTTTGCTCTCACGTTTTGGAGAGATGCGGACTAATTCTTGATGTTACCTTACATCAGTCTTATATCAGTGTAAATTCATCGACTTCAAATGTGTTACTTTTGTCAGACTTCAGTGTGAGACCTGTGATATCAGATTAGGCACACAAAGACAGCTTTTCATTTTATAGAGCTGTCTGAAAAGCTACCAGTTCTTAAAGATGTGTGGTTCTTGTAAAAAAAGCTGCTGAGCCCCTCAGATTGAAACATTTTATCAATATGTATATTTTTAACCACTATAATAATAATAATTATTACCAAGATCAGTGGCAACGAGGAGCAGACAACGACTTTGTATAGGTTTGGCTCTTCTCTCCCAATTTCCATTTACAACTGCCAAACTGCCCGCTCTGTTTCTTATGTAAAATTGCAGATGTCTTCTTATTAATCAAGAGCCTAATACACTCCAGATGAATAAACAACTTCAGCACTGCAGCACGTACCTCACTTCTTAAACCCAGGATTTATTGGAGCGGCCTGTTCCAAGATCTCTTAACTTAAAAAAGATGGTTTATTGTTCCTCACTTCTACAGCAGGGGCCTAATAAATGCATTGAAACTATGTCTTTGTCCCTTTGCAACACAGTATTCAAAGAGATTTCCAACCCTACAGTGTAACATTATCCAAATCCTTTGAAACCCTAAGTAGTTGCTCAAACTCAATCATCCAGATACAGAAAACTTCATAGGGAATCGAGAGCAAGGCGATATGTTAGTGATGACTGGGCTGCAGTGGTGGGTATCCCTGAGTTGCCTGCAAAACGCTACAGCACATTCAACTATGTTGACTACAGTCCCAAGTGCCATCTTAGAGTATAGGGACTGAACTTCTTTTTTCAAATGCCCATTAGTAAGGAGAATATATAGCTCCCAATATTTTCCTCCCATTAAAAAAACAGTTTAAGGGAACTCATGTAGCTGTGTATCAATTCACTGATATTATGTAGTATTTCACTGCAGATTTAGCCTGTAACCCAGCTAATCAAAATTGTTTTAAATATTTCTATGTAAAATTAAAACCTTCCACAGCATAAACTGTTCTGTGTACTTTAATTTACATTCCCTAAATTGGAGAAAAACAGATCCTTTCTTTGTAATCATGTAGAAACAGGAAAAGGAAATAATGATTAGGGTTTTGAAGCATATATTAACTTATGGATTGCTAATTTTTTAATTATTGTTTCAAAATATTGGCACCCTCCTTAGAACTTCCAGATTACTAATGTGCTTGCTAATATTGGACTGCTAAGGGTGATTCTATTAATAAGATGCATGTATATAGAAAGCTAGAAAAAAAATAAAGGTTATAATATTAGCATACCTTACTCATTTTTAATTAAAGAATTAAAAAGCCCAGTCTTTGGGGGGTTTGGGAAAACAGTGTAGCCAAATGAGACCAATTAACTTCATTAGCTTCTGCAAATACCTACTTTTCCGGCACATTTCTATTTTTCCATCTGCTTCACAACTACACATGTCTACAAATTAACATTTTATTTATGATTTAAGGTTCCAATTCATAAAAATTACGCGTTCATTGCATACAGTTTCCTGTATTTATTGAAAAATTGCTAAATTATGTATCTTCCATTCTTCACTCTATTTCTTCCTCTGAACAAATAAAGCATACAGCCTGCAACTGCAAAAAACCACAACCCAAATCAGGGTTGAATGTTCGAAGTGGGAACATTCATACTACAATGGGAACTGCATAAAAACCTATTTTAAAATGACAGCTGCAAAAACTCAAAATAAAGAATATGATAAAAGTGTCATTAAAATGCTCTATTGCTACTACTGAGTTGCACAAACATGTTCTTGAGCCGTTTGTTACAGGTTAGCAGTCTGACAAGTCCTATCATACACAGATCAATTTCACTCATCTTGTTCTCAACCATTTGGCATCATGTACAGCATGGAGCACCAAATCTCCAGCACCTTGTTAATACGAAGAGTAAAGTGACTATTACAGTCATTCAGCAGTCAAGAAAATACATTTACAACTTTGATATCAACCAAAAAACCTAATTTACTTCAGCCTCATCATCTTTACCTACTTTATGATTTTACAGCAGCTTTGAGTGTGTGCAGTTTTAATGGCAAGGAAACCTTCTCTAATGAGTCATATTATTAAAATAGTTTTAGAAAAAACAGAGATTTTTATAAGTTGGAGGAAGGGAGCGCTTAGGAATATTTTACATGTCCAGAGACAAATGGACATACTCTTCTTCTGATTTTGCTTCTTGTATAAGAAAGTCAGCAATCATAGTTCAGAAAAGTACCTCACCATATGAAGAACCAAAAAAGGAGAAAGGAAATATTAAAGGGGCATTTTAAATGTAAATTACAAATTCCTGATGTAACTCATGAACTGTGTCATCTAGTTTTCTTGGTTTGGCTACAAAATCATTTTATATGTAGTTACAAAACTGTGATCCTCTAGGTGAGGCGCAGCCAGGGAAATCACTTCCTCTCTTCACTAAAATACTGGGAGAAATTAAGTATGCCTGTGAAACACTTCCACAGAAGGCCCCCAAATTAGCTTGATCTGTAGGGTGAAATTTAATGTCACTGGCAATACCCATGAACAGTTCCTTGCCAAATCTCAGCAGATTGACTCAGCTCCCACTCTAGTCAATGGAGACAGGTGGAGGCTCTTCACTGGACCCTACATCTCTACTCTCTAAGGATGGGCCAAACTGTTTTCTGGAAGTGTCTGGTTCAAAAGCTAGGGGAGCTCAATCCCACCTGAAATGGCATCCCTTAGATTTTTATCTCCCATCCTTCATTCTGTCCAGAACATCTACTTCTTCAGTTAAAGACTGCCAAAAGCGGGGAAGAGGCACCCTGGTCACTCTAACTGTCTGAAGCACAGGCAGCCGACTGCCCAGCTGGGACAGGAACCATCAGCGTGGCTAGAACAGGCTGCACTGCTTGTTAGGGAGGGCTTTTCAGTTTCTCTCAGACATGAAATTTACTGGTCTTCTTTACAATTACTTCAGTCTGACTGAGCAAGTCACTCCACGTATTTGCTCAGAATACACAGTTGTGCTGCCTATATGCTGTTTGGTAAAACATTAAGTTCAAGGCAACAGCAGAGAAGGCTACTATCTATGGCTTTGTTAACTTCACCGTCATGAAGCTCACCAGAGGTCTTTTCCCTACACAAATGAATAAATTCATTTACTTCCCCACATTGTCAGTTTTCACATTCACATCATCATCACTGCACTACATTTACATCTATTATCCCAAAAAGCAAACTGCAGAATACAGTCTAAAAACATGCCTTCTCCTACATGCTTCTCACCGAGCTTTGAATTAAACAGATGACTGCAACCTTTCTGTTCAGCAAGGATAAACAAAGAGTGACCACATGCTACATTTTCTGTGTGCCTCTGATTTTATTTTTAACCCTTGTAATGTTCAGAACCTGAACTTCATGTGTGTTGACCTCATGGTTTTGAGGAACATGTTTCCTCCTTCCCAGCTGCAGAAGAGACAATGCAAAACCACTGAAGGACAGGCTAAATCAAAAGCCATTCCTCTTCACTCAGGATGCTGAAAAACCTTGCATTTAACTAACTCAAACATAACTTTATGACCGTCTTTGGCAGAAGGACTCCAGGCTATCCATCTAGCCATCAGAACTTGTATTCAGCACAACCACCAGGACATCTGAACAAACTGAGAGAATAAACTACAGGAAGTGGAGCTGCCTGGAAGAGAGAATTTAGGCATTGTAGAATACCTAGAAAAAATTATTAAACTTGTACCTTGTGACCAAGCATAGAAATTCTGTTACTGTCCTCCAAAAGAATTTACAAATTCCGTTAAACAAAGGAACAAATACATATCATTCACCTATTGCTAAATATGAGGTACACAGACAGGCAACTCTGTTAATATCATCCTACTCAAAACCAGTATATAAATACATTGACTAGTGCACTGGCCAGGCCAGTTAGCTTACCTCTTAACTTTTAAACTTTGCATTAGGTTATCAAAATTCAACATGAAAATATTGCAAGTAATAAATATTTATACAAGCTATCTGAAGATATAAAATTGATTTTAAGTAATGATGTTGATAATAAACCAGCACGAAATCTGTGTTTATGATCTTCTGTGTACAGGTCAATGCATTTATTCTTTGTCTGATTTGTGTGGATGCTACAGCAAGAAAAGGTGAATACAGAAAAGAGATTAAGACTGGGGAGGTGTGGTGGGTGATAAGTGGAATTCTAAAAGTTATTGGAAAGCAGCTGTAAGCATACTGGTAAATATGTTTGTCTTTTCACCACAGACATTTCACAGCTGGGACTTAGATGTATTCCTATTCAATGAACTACTGTCTTTGCACATCAGCAGTAAGGTGGTGGTATAGTAGAAATGTCAAACGAGACCTCTCTCAAATGGATCCATTCCACCTACTCTTCAATGCCTATTCTCTCCTCATGCCTCTGTATTTCCTATTTCCTCCTAAAGCAAATTCACATTTCTTCTTCCAAATTGGTCTTTTGAATGCAAAGGAATTAAGAGGATTAAGAGCTACAATATTAAAAGGCAAAATATACAATGTAAACATTCATTTGCCCCTAGAACATTTAGGGGATATAAAGCATATGCAAATCAAGGCATATTAACAAGCACCTTCACTTAACAAAGCTGTTCATGGAAGCCCCTTCGGTCCATGCACTCTTGGTACCTATCTTTCTCTCACGCCCTCCTAAATGATGAAGTGAATACTATATAATGTAATTCACATGGGAGCCCAGAATACATGCTTTTCTCCTCTCCTCCCTCAATTTTAAGTTATATACACTTCTCAATCCATTTTTCCTAGCTTTTCATTTCTGTGATTACAAACCTTCATGTTACAACTCTGTCATATTCTTCCCACTAACTCCCATCCCCCACTCTCCCTTTTTTTCAAGTACCCCCAAAGGTATATAATAGAACAGTAGCACACATAAGAAGTGGCTAAAAGAACTGTATTAGCACTATGAAAACCCCACATAAATGTTATGCAAATTTGTTATGAATCAAACCTGCAGTGCAAATTTACTACATTGCTGAACGATTATAAAATAGCGATTTGTCTTGTATACATTTTTAATGTATTCCAAACCATTTGTATTAGATTGTCTGTTTCTGTTAGTCAGATCATTCAAATTTTTAAGTGCAAAGTAAATATAAAGTGTTACATTTTTAATAATATGCAGTCACACCACATACTTTTCTTGCTTTCTACCTCCACTGTGGTCCAGGAACACATAATAGCTGTTTTTTCCCTAGTTATCTAATCATTATACTAAATGCGAACCTGTTTGCTCTTACTTTACATTTTACAATTATCATTGCAAGAGCTACTTTCAGTGTTCTAGAAACAATTGTGAATCTTAGCAGTTAATGGAGTACAGCTCTTTAAATTTAATGTTTTGTATGTGCACGCAAAAAGGAAAAAGGGAAAATGGGCTTTAATATTTTTGCTTAGTTGTATATAAATTACATGCATCTGCAACACAAACATAAATGTATTAATTACATACCTACTACTTAAATTCTACTTTCTGCTCAGTTCCTGCATTTGGTGATTTTAAAGTGGGCAAGGTTAGTTCCATTGCAATTATTCTGCTTTTCTGTCCCTAAATATAACACACTAGTGCATTCTACTTCTTACTGCTCACCATGCATTTACTTTCTCAAATGAGACACTTATGAAGGAATTATGAGTTGTACTTCCTTACAACTCATACAGGCCTTGATAAATGCCAAACTGGCAAAATCTGAGAAATGAGCTCTGCTCTTTCTTCATTAAAAATAGGCTGAAGTTCTTTTTATCATATTAAAATATTTTAGTTGCATAAGCCCTTCTGAAATAAGCCTCTCAAAATACATATAACTACTGAACCCTACTGTTTCTCGCCTTTTAGACACAAAACACTACAGTGGTGTTTTCATATGGTGATAAACGTTATCACCTACAGGGCTATTACAATATAAAATCTATGATAACATTGTCACAGAACACATACATATTTTATAGCAGAAGAGGAAGGGAAATGTGAGAGAAAGTATCATGGTTAAATAGCACAGGTTTGGAGTTATTTTGGCCAAATGGTCATCCCAAGTATAAGCAAAATGCAGGAACATATCCTGTACAGTAAAAGGTAAGACGAAGAAAAGATCTGTAAGAAAATCATTAGGATCCATGAATTATCACATTGTCAGGGGACTAATTAAAGAGAGTAACTCTCTAAGACACTAACAGATTTGTTCCCATCAGTATTCATCACGAAGTGGATTCGATAGATATCTAACTGAAGAAATCAACAAAATGGAGAAGAGGTGTACCAAGCAGGAGAAGTCAAGAAAAGCTGAAAGAATCTAATTCATGTAGGCTGAAAAGGGAAAACCACAAGCAGGGATAGAGCAGTTCAAATACATACATGGTTGCATCAAAGACAAAACAATGAATTTCTAGAGTGGACAGAAATGAAGCAATGTATTTTTTTTGCAGCAGAGCAGTCTCAGGTCAGATACAGTCTAAATTTCAGGATAACTAAACACAGAAGCTTAGCTTCCTCAGCAAGTTCTGGGACCCCATCCCTCGAAGTTTCCAAAGGCAAGCCAAAAAACAACAAGCAGGGATTGTCTACATATGCATGATCCAGCCTCATGGCAGGACCTGGACTAATTTCTTCTGGATCTTCCAGTCCTATTGTTCTTTGATTTCAGTCCTGACCTACTTCTTTCAGCTAATGTACCTGTGAAACTGTCAGGCAAACAAGACATCAAAAAAGATGTTTTAGTAGGGGGAAAAAACTAAGCACAAACCCCAGAAAAATAGAAGGAATATGCATTGTGCACATGGTATATAACTAAGAACTAAGAGTTCTGAAGGAACTTAGGTATAGAGCAGTTAAGCTACCTTGAGAATATACACAATTTCAACAACAATAAAAACATACCACCTCATCAATAAGCCTGGGAAATGCAAACTTGTGAGCCTTGCTTTCTATGAGGAAAGGTGTTTGAACTGAGAAATGCAAGCAATCATAGGGTGGTAGGTCACTGAGGAAAAGGAGATAAAGGTCACTTTGAAAATGCCTGTTTGATATGCTCTTGTCCCTGAAGACCTGAAGAAAGTACAACTCATTTAACAGACACGAACATATGCGATTGCATAATGAGTATTATTATTTAGCTTGGAAAAGACTCAAACAGGTGACTAAGGGAAGAAAAAGTATCTCCCCTTAGTAACCTCCTGAGCCACCCAATCAACCATGAAAGAGCTCTTCTAGCAGGTTTAAGAGTAGCAAACTGTTAGGTTTTATTAATTTGCGTATGCTGGCTAATTTTTTTTTTAATGGCACTAGAGGGGTAAAACTGAGAGTAGCTCTCAGCAGGACAGAGAAAAAAATACTACTTTGGATATGGGAAAAAGAAACTCAACCAACCTCACCTTCCCTGACTGCCACCTTCAGCACACACAGAATATAAAAGGGAGTGCACCCACCTACAGTGCTCTGTGCAACACTGCAGTAGTGATGTGGGCATTTCATGCTTTTGTAATATTGTCTTTTGCTCAGTCCAGAACCTGCCCTCTCCCTGACAACACAGGCTGAGATGATTTCATATGAGAAACCTGGTCCTCATTTCAGTCCTCAGACATGAGACCGAAGAGGACATTCTTTAGGATGCTCTTTGGCAAACACGTCAAGACATTGCTTGTGCTTATGCTCAGCTAGCAGCTTGCAGCGTTTGGGGAGGGGGTAGCTGCAGCACAAAGAAGCAGCTGATGAAGGCCCTACATCCTACATCGTACGTCTACAAACTTGACTACAAAGCTCAATTTGGACTTCTGAGAATAATCTTCTCTCTTTCATCAGCCTCATGTGAGTCCTGAGCTTATCCCAACTCTCTGAATATGCTGTGTTGCCCAACACACTTTACTATCTCCTAGATTACATAGCAGAGACAGAAACCCCCAGAATGTTCTTCTGTACTCAGTGATCTCCAAGAATTTATATTATGAACCTCCTATTAAGGTGCTTGTAATTCAGCTGCTTAATTCCCAAGGAGCTAAACCTTGATTTAGTCACTTTTTAGCATGTCAGAAGTATAGCTCTTTCTTCCCTTACTGTTCTTATTGCATAAATATATTTCAGTACTTATCTGCACTAAGCACGAGATGGAAATTCCAATGCAAACCCATGTTTGGGAAAATAATAGCAACAATAAAACCTAGCTTCTATGTATCATACACAGCTTAATAACATTTAGTGAGTATTTTCATCAGCATATACCAAGAGCCTTTTAACAAGGAGGACAGTATCATTAACCCCATTTTACAAAAGAGGAAGCTGAGGCACAGAGCTGTGATTTACCGAAGAAATAAACTGCCAAACGCCACATTCCATCACTTTAGCCACAAGAGGCCTCATCACAGACACCTCTCCTCTTGCATGTGCTGTTTGAGAGCCAGGTAAAGGTGACCCTCAGAATAAACCCTGAGGCCCTCAGCCACAGGGGTGTGTCACTTCTCTACTCCATGGTGCATGGGAACCCTGGCCATGCCCGGAGACCTCAATACCACCAGAAGATGGGCTAGTCAAGGACCTTGCTATATGTAGATGCTGACAGTGCATCTACAGTACCCACTGCAGGAGGATAGAGACGGCCCTCAATCCAGCCCTGGCCCAAGATGGTATGGCCACACCGAGCGGTGCTGTTCGCTGTATTTCCAGAAGCAGTATATCTCTGTTTGTAGGACCTGCCCAAAGCTAATAAAAATCTTGCCCATCATTAGCTTGGCCCCGTGCCACCCTGACATGACTAGATTGCTTTGGGTTCTAGGGGCAGCCAGGGCTGCCACTACATGCTGCCTCTTATACAAGCAGGGCATGCCCTGGGAGAGCCCCAGAAAGACATCTGAGCAAAGCTCCTAAAATGTTGCAGCGAGTTTCATAATCAGAGCACACACCTGAAACATACACTGTCTCATCTGACTCCCATTTGCAGCTGAGGATGTCAGCCATACCAACAGACCCTAGAAGGGTTCAGTCTGGTCCAGTAAGCATGTAAGAAAGGAACGGAGAAAAAAATAACATGGACATCACACAGAACAGTATTACAATTTGCTTTTAAAGCCCTATCAAGGAGGAGGCCAGTCCAGTCAGGTTCAGTTGAGAGACACAAAGCTAGGCGTGAAAAGCCCATGAGCACCTGAAAATGTGTTTGAAAGCCACAAGAGGTCCATCAGACTCATCAGATACTGAGACCATCCTAAGAGTCAAGGAACAACAGGACATCATTTCAGTATCTCATGTAGTTATACCTTTTGTTGGCAAAGCTGGAAAAGTAGCATTACTCTCTCCCCATCCTCCTGCACAAAAATTGAACACTTGAGAAACAAATAACAACTGATGACCAATTATTATCTGAAGTGTTTTCTTAACACTGCTTTGTGACCACTTCCACAGTCACTGAAGTTATGAGGCCCTCCATAGCCTGATACTTTAAAACATGCACAATCTGCTGGAAAAATCTATTCATCCATCCATATAAGCCCCAGAAGGTCCTTGCACAGATGAAATAAGCACTGAGGTTAAGGCAGACACTATCAGTACTCAAACCTCTGGCTCAGAGTTGTTACAATAGCCATGAGGATTTAAAAGCAGCTTTGTCCAACTACCTCTTGCACAAACATGAGTTTGTGACCAGTGTATCCATAAACATCAACCCATTTGGCACAGCCCTACCCCTTCAATGCTGCCACTGAGAAAGCAATCACAGATAGCTCTTCTGTTTTATGGCCTCAACAGGAAATTGTGGTTTCACTACATTCAGGGTTTCCTTTACTCTTTTGGACTGTAAGAATTGTGTTTGATTTCATTTGTGCATAATGTGAATGTATATATAGTGAAACGCTTCCAAGTCTAAGTCTGACTAGTTAGCAAATAAAGCATCCAGAAAATTTCCCAGTTAAGAAGGTCATTACCAAATAACAGATTCAACCACATGAAAACTTCACTTGGCTAACAGGGGAAAATCAAATCTATTCTAATATTCGATTAGCAGGACAGGACTCATAAGCGTAACAACCATTCTGGTGTCTCTGGTAACTGAAGTGAGCAAGCTGAGTTAAGCTTAGGAAGTTAATTTCATTTGTGATTATGTAGCTCAGAGAAATCAGTCTCTCAATACAGGTACCAAAAAAGAAAGAAGGTTAAAAAAAATCCCCCTAACCCTTAGCACAATAATTTCTGATAATGCAAGCTTGAAAAAAGGGATTTCCATTGAAATAAAAATAATTGGTGGCAACTACCAAAGATACAATAAGATATGCAGGCAGTGACATATTTAACTAGAACTCACAAATACCTCTGACTCTAACATCTTTTTTTCCAACTCTGTATTACTTTGCCAGATCTTAACTATTTGGGCTGGAATTTTTCCTACTAGGTATCTGTCTCAGGGTATATTGGGTTTTTTGGAAAGTTCAGTTGAAGGCAGCTCAAGTGTCTCTAAGACAGAAGTCTGGAAAAACATGTCATCTTTTTCATGGAAAAAAAAAAAAAAGTCTGAAGATATTTAACAGAGAAGTTGTGGAAACTGCATCCTTACAGAAAGGACTTAAAATCTGGCAGTACAGTCAGGCTGATACCAGCCACGTGCCTTTTACTGTTCTTAAGAAAAACAGTGCTGGTTTGACTAAGTTAACACACACACACACACAAAAAAAAAAGCACTGTCTGCACACTCAGTACAGATTTGCTAGCATTTGGTAGCTAAACTGCTATGGATTTCTCCGTAAACACGTCACAGATCTGGACAAGACTTTCCTTACCACTCTTCCTTTCAGGGACTGCTGTGATGCTAGACAGATAACTGAACCTGGGCAGAAAATCTCCTATTTGTCTTACAGTTCCCACTGCTGGCACACAGGGAGGACAGAGGACAAGAAGGAAGGAAACTGCTTCACCATAAAGCAAAAATGGAAGGTCTGAGATGTCATGAACATATGAAGTGCTAACGAAGGATACATTTTTAAAAACCCCAGACCCTTACTCTGAGCAGCATGACTTCATTAAAGGTGACTCAGTTCCCCATGGGTAAAATGGGAATTATAATGGCACCTCACTTCATGGGATAAAGAATATTTGCAGATCACTCAACTACTGTCATGATGAGTGCAACAGAAAAACCCATGAAGAAATGAATTAATCTGACTTAAGAGCCAGGCTTCAGTTGGAAGGATTATTATGGCATAGGGCCACATACTGAACAAGGAATATAAAATATAAGCCTCTGATTTTGTGGCACTTTTCATCCTGTCCAATAAAAGTATAAGAAGTTCTGCAGGGAGAGGAAAAACTCAACACAGGCAAACACAAAGACACACAGCCAAATAACCGAGAGGTGTACCACAACACATGTATGCACATTAAAGCTAAATGATGCACATGTTTTTTTGAGTTAGCCTTTTAATTACATAAATACAAGATGAAATTATTGTAATATATTGTACATTTGCAATGGCAGAAGTGTTTGGACTAGCCTTAGCAAATAAATGGCTGTTTATTTTTCTTGAGACTACACATAAAATTCTTCAGGCTTCCCACCGACATAATTTCGATACAAAGTAGGATGTGGCACAATGAACAGATGGGAGGGCTATCTGCTCAATATATTTGTAGCATTTTAAAGTCTATTGTGGAACTTAGTGTTCATCCTCAAGATTCCTTCTTTTGCACTGTGTATTTAACATTTAAGTCTGGCATAGACTGTGAGTATGTAAGTACATTAGTATCACTGCTGTTAACCAAGCCTCAGTATAATAAGACAAAGGAAGAAAGGGAATACAGAGGGTGGAGAGTCAGAGAGGGAGACAGAGAACAGTGTAATGGATTCTACCTGAAACTAACTAAATCTTTTGCCAGCAGAATACTATCCAAGAAAAAACCTTGCAATACTCAAGTCATTGAAGAACTGAAAAATTCACAATGACTCATACAGTGAAGCATACATTTTGCAAACCTGCCGTGCCCTACAGTGATAAAATTAGTACAAACAGGATGGACATTAGAACGATTCCTTCTGACCTTTAAGTGAAATTTTTGGAGAGCACACTTTTCAGGTTTCCTTACATACATACATTATTTAAAAGATTACAGGAATACACACTTATAAAGACAGTATTCACCTTTTTTCTCCCTCTGGCCTAAGAGGTATTCTGCAATCAGGGCAACCACAAAAGTACTGCGCTAAATTCTATCCTCTTAAATTAATGAGACAACCAGCACAGGCAGATTAAAACTTATGACCAGGCAGAAGGAGACAAGACAACCTCAGTAAATATTTAAGCTATTTGCCTGATCAACCATTTTAGCAACTGTTTCTTCACTGCTAATGCACACGTGCCATTGTACACGTGTACAGAAACACACACAAATGTAGCTGTGGTTTCTTTGAACTATTGTATGTATTTCCAAGCCTCACACATCCCCATTACCAATTCTGACCTTAACCTTATCTTTTTAAAAAAGAAATTATTCCAAAATAAAAAAAAAAGAAAGAAAAAAAGAAGAAAAAAAGCGCCAGGTTTCATGCTAGTTAGCTTGTGTTGCTGCCTACAAGGGCGAAGGGTCACAGCAACGTGTGAGGATCACAGGGCTGGGCAACTACAGATCACCCATGTGGTGGAGCTGGGAAGCTAAGCCTCTACGAGCCCTCCTCCTGCCACTCTGCCCTTCTCTTTGACATGCACCGCAAACACGCAGTGATCCATGAAGGCAGAAGGAGTAGAATGAAAGAAAGGTGAAGAATCGACAGCATCTGCTGAAGGATGTCCAGAGAAACTGAATGGTGAAGATGTGCAAAGGCTGGCATTCAGCCACAGACTTCCAGTGGAAGAAGAAAGTCCTTTTAAGGGGACAAAATAAGAGTAAGAATGTGTTTGGAGTAGGGTCAATTTCCTTTTCTGTATCAAGTCTGCATGCGTAGACTGTACTTCAATCTTTGTAACTCTCAGGAAGAACACTGTACAGCAATACTCTTAATTACACTGGAATCAGCAGCTCTCCACCCATGTCAATCAATTCATCCAACATACATGCGCACACACATGCTCTCGCTCTTCCTCTGCTCCACAGACAAGAAAAAAATACTAATTTAAAGCATATCAAAACACATTTTTATAATGTATAAAGATAATACCCAATGGACTCCTGAGAGATACATGAAATTAATCCCAGTTGTGAAGGTCTTGATATTAGCTCTTCACTCCTGGGATGAATTTAAAATCCCACAAAAGCCCATGATTTATTTCCTTCCTACACAACAGCAACAAACACTCACATAATTTTTAAGTAATGTAAAATATCGCTTTAAAGCCATTCATACACATCTGAGAGAGAGAGAAAAGGGAAGGAAAGAATTAGTTGTTTTGAGAGGTGAGCACTTAAGGGTCCATTCTACCTGCATTATTCCCATAAATGCTATGTTTATGAATTGAACAAACAGGGTGAAGAATTGTTGGCACAAAAACTGCCTTTCACTTACTTCCTATGTTTTAACATACAGTGCCTCTTCTAATGGCCAGTTAAAGGTTTTTATAAAGTAATGCCGTTCTCTTTCAAGTTTGTACCTCAAGTAGATGTGATTATCAAGGTGCCTTTCTGGTTATAGGGTTTTAACTCACTACCCAGTATGAAGCTTCCCCGATGATGTTTGCAAAATACCTAAAATTTAAAGTTACTACGTTGGGTGGAGGGAGGGAACTCTGTCAAAAGCCAGTTAACTTTCACACATTTTCAGAAACTTCTCCACTTAAAGGCAATTGTGATACGATGCCTCTTTAAATGGTTTGTACGGGATAGGGAGTAAAATCATTATTCCATGAACAGTCTCTGGCAAACCTATGTAATTGGTAGATTCAGGATGTCATCCCCAAAATTTCTGGGCTATACAAGACCACATCTTATCATTTATACCTGTGCAACTCTGTGACATTCATGGTTCACTGGTACCGCTTGTGAGCTTGAGTTACCATTCTGTGTGACATCACAAAAGATTGCCACAGCAGCAAATGATGGGAAAAAAAAAAGAAAAAAAGAAACCCACAAAAGAACTAAGTACTAAGCAAGCACAGTGGATAAGAGCTCAGGCTTCAGAGAATATATGCATTATTTCATTTTCATAGTTTTTTATTGCACTAAGATAAGTATCATTAAAATTAATGGGACAGAGGTTTTCTGCACCTTCTAAAATCTTGTTACAACATGGGATGGAGCTGTGAAAATCATTCTCAGGTTGACACTACCTCCTTTTTCATTTATTCTCAAAATTGCACAAAAAGAAAATATACTTCTTTACCTCTGCAGTTTAGAAAATGATAGTTTAAGTCAGGAAGTAATGTACAACTACAAATACAACAGCACCATGGCAAAAATAAAACACCATAAGCAATGGAAATTTGTGCTAAAATGGCACCCTTAAAAATACATGAAGAAAGTAATTTGAGTTTTTTTCTATCATGAGGCTTTCTGCAGGGCGCTTAAAAGTTTCAGCCCTTAATCGAAATCCGTATTTTGTATTTATGATTTTAAGTCACTGCTCAATGCCAAGATGAGAGTTTAAAAAAAAAAAAGTAAGGCAAGTTACTCAACTGAGAAGTTCCACAGAAACTTAAACATCCACCATTTTCTTTTCAACCAGGAGCCTATTCCTGCCATCAGTTTGCAGGGATTGTGTGGCTAAGTCTCATAACTGCTAACATGGGTAACTGTGCAAGGCACATCTAAAGGGCACAAACAGGAGAGGAAAAAACCCTTCCATTTGTTTTATTGACCCACAAAACCCAGCCACACTTGCAGTGAAATTGAACAGTATCTTGCAATTTCATCCCTTAATTGGGAGACCAGCACATGGCAGAATTCCAGGCCCTAGCTGAGGCTGTTTATCTTCCAATACTTTCAAGTCACTTACTAGCCAAAACAGAAATTACAACGTGATTTAAAGGGAAATCAGTCAGCTTGCAGGTCCATTCCTTGCCTGCCTCCTCCCTCTGCTTCTTTTTTTATTAAAATGGTTGTAACCATACCATAAGTCTGATCTGTTCATCCCTGCAAACATCTGTCCCACTGTGCTGCAAGAAAAACATCTGTAAAAATTTTTGGTCTAGGTTTAACTATATCCTTTCTTTTAAGTTCCCCTTCAAAAATCCCAACAAAGTTTCACAAACTTTCTTCCATCTTTAAAAACATCTACTTTCTGTGTTATGTTTTAGTAAAGAAGTGGTGACGGTTTAGGAATTTCATATATAGCATTGAGTGCTAAATCTCAGTTCCTCAGACCCACCTCTCTGCAAGTGCCTCCCATCATCAAACAGCTTCTGCTGCAAGTTGTCCAGATGCAATGGGTCAAAGTCAAAAGAGATTCCCCTCAAATGACCTGCCACTGACCAAGTCCAGGATCTGATGTCTCCAGTCCTTCACTTAACTTACACACCCCTTTTCCCTTTTGGTGATTCAGTGGGAGAAGGCAAAGAACCTCATCCAGCTCAAAGAAGCTGAGTATCAAACTGGCAGCTCCCTCAGTAAGAGTTGCCACAGCACACCCACAAAGCAAAGGAGAGAGGCTCAGCTGCACCAATGCTTCCTGTTGAAACTGGGACAATGCTCGGCTTTCAACACACTTGATGAAGAAGGTAACAAAACTGTTGCACAGACAACAGACAAACCTGGTGAGCCAGACAGTGAGCTCATCCAAACCACACTACAAATAATTCTTCAGCTGCAAGTGAAGAGCTTTGCCTCTTTGTTTCCTTAGAAATAGAGCTTGTGATTTTAGATATAAAATCTGTTATTATTTTAATTCACCAACATGAAGAACTTTTCCAAAAATGGATTGTGATACTCTGTGTTTTCTAAAACATCGTGAATATAATAGCAGTTCCAGAGCATTTTGAACAATGAGTGTAAAATATTGTTACTCAGTTTTCAAACATAAGGAAGACCTTAAGTATATTTGACAATTCCCAATTAGAAAGATTTGGAATTTGTTCAGGAACAGATGAATTAGCTGCTTTTTCAACTGAAGTTAGAAAGCCTCATACAAAGCAAAGCTGGGAAAACTTTTTTCTAGATGTCTTGACCTTGTTATACAAGCATGTGATACTACAACCTAATACAAAGTCTTCCACAAGATGCTGAGTGCACATGATGTCATCTCCTACTCAGAAAATTTTGACAGATACAAATAACATTTCTGGATCATAAACTAGAATTGTTTGAAGCAGAAATTTCCCATTCTTGCATTATGGACAATACTAAAAACATTATATAATGCAATACACAGAAATTCTATCTTGGGGTTCTGATGACAAGCCACTTGAGCTACACTTTTTTCCTTTATAATGTCACCAGAACTCTCAGTGGAATTATATATAGAATAAATGATAGGCAATGGTGAATTACAAGGCCATAATACATACAGTAAGCACCTAATATAGTCTTATAAATTACAGACTTTTATAGCTTTATATTTTACAGTGTAATGTCACACACCACAGTGACACAATACTCCAATTCAAAACATGATATCACATCTAAGAAAAAGAAAGAGAGAAAAAGCAGCAGCAGCACTTATTATGGTAAAGTAAAATTACTTTGGAAGTGTACAGATTTGCCATTTTAAAAGGAGACGCAGAGATCAAAATATGGGCCTCAAGGAAGAAGGTATGTGCCAGACAATGAGCAGCTCTGTTGTTCCTCTATACTGTGGATAACAAATGTTAGAATTTGCCTAACACTAGGCACCGGTGCACGAGAGATCCCAAGCTGGATTCTGCACTCAAGGGATAGGGCAAAGAGTGCTTCACATCATTGAGCAGTGACTTCTCCAGCTGATTAAGAAGCGGCACTGATGGGCTTCGCTGGGATTCCCATCCAGAGCTCTTCAGCCTGACAGGTAACGTTGCATTTTGGGGGTCTAAAGGATAATGGTGAAGTGAGGGTTGGAGCTGAAGGAATACTCCATTCCTTCAGCTCTGGATTGGGACCACTTCTGAGGCAGGAAATTAAATAACTAAGAAGTTAGAATAGAGTATCTTCAGTCTGATTTCCCAAAGAAATAAAGCACATGCTACCAGACAGCATCTATCTGCCTGTGTATAACCCACTTGATAAGTCTTGGATCCACTGGTTAACTGCAACTAAATCTGGTACAGGAAAAAAGGGACTCCATGCTATCAAGTTCCTATAAATTCTGAGAAAACAGAGTCAGGTAGAAAAGAACTATTTTCTCAGTGCCTTCCTTGAGGCACCTCGTTAGACACTAGAGAACCCATACCATAAAGGAGGTGGAGCAAGGGGACAGGGAAGGACAGGACAAAGAAAACAGTCTCCCAGTAGAGTAACCCAAGAGCAGGTCAACATTTACTCCACATTCCTACCATATTAAACACATTAAATGGAGGATTCCACCGTAAGAAACAAGGACATAGGAAACCCCAAGCAGAGACCCCTTTGTTGTTGATAAACGAGAACGCCAGACAAGTATACAAGGAAAAAAGGCACACTCGCTCTGCACTTCTATCACCAGGTAAGTTGCCATTTGTGTGTACATGCTTGCTGCTGTCTGAGGCGGGCAGCAAACAAGAGATTACTGATGTTTTTAACTCCTCGTAACTAAACTAGTTAAAGGTGACAATACTGAGAGAAAATGAGAAAAAAAGGGGATGATGACAAGACAGACAGAGGCATGGCTCTTTCACCTGAAAATACAGCATGCGGTCCCGGCCAGAATGCTGCTCATATTAATGTCTAGATTAAAACAGGAGTACATCATACCATAAACCTGTATTTGTGATACACTCACATCAGTCCCTAGCAGTGGCAAAGAGGCATGACACAACCAATGAAGTTGAGAAGACTAGTTATATATTTGAAGACAGGCATTTGCCCGAGCAGCTTTCTGACATGCTGCCACACTGCAGAGGCCAAAACAAGAGTCTTTTTTCTTCAACTCACTCACAGCTGATATCTGGGAACAGGCTCAGGTGCCTAGTGCTTAACCTGTCAGGCAACAGCACCTCTGCTCTTTCTCCCTAACTGCTGTAATTGGTAAATGTGGCTGAAATAACTCCCACTTGGAGGACCCAGTAATAAACCCCGAGCTGCCCTATAAACAGCCCAGCCGAGGCACCCTAACCAGACAAACACCTCCCAGTGAAATGGAAGGTTGACTCATAAAGGACCTGGGGGAAATGAGAGAAAGGGACTCTAGATTTGCCTGTTAGTTGTCACTTTTCTATCACTAGAAAGATCAAGACTTCAGCAGACTAGCAAGTGTCCTACAAATGAATGGACTATATTGTGTACCTCGTGTGAAGTGTATGTTGGGTTGCCAGCTCAGACAGCATCTTTTTATTTAATTTTATGGTTTAAAAATTTCTGTATTGTTCTACATATTGATTCCTTTTATTGTGTAAATTGTCAATATTCAGAGATGCTGCTGGTCGATGAGACAGAGGGCTCTAACACATGGGTGAGACAATCACTTATGACACTGTTATATGATGAGGCTGCTGAATCCTTAGCTGTTCATACAATACACAGGCTTCACTGAGAAAAGAAATACCACTATGGCCTGGCAGCACACTGTACAAACAAAACACAGCCTTTGTTCAAACAGAATTTCTCTTTCTTTTTTCAGTCAAAATTTACTCCGCTGACAAAGCAAGCAGCATACACATTTCACAACCACCATCAGGTGGGAAACATGGCTAAGTCCTCCTGACAGCATATCTAACCAGTTCAACAGAAATAATGATTTAATTTTGCTCCTCGAAGTATCTACTTTGAGTCCACGGGTAGACATCAAATCAAGCACATGGTTATAATACAGCAAACGTGCCAAGATGAAAAAAAAGAAACAAGTACCAAAAAGAAACAGAAACTAATTAGTGGTTAAGTAGTTCGGGATACTAACAACTGAAAAAAAGTTTACATATCCTGTGCATTGATTTTCCCCTGTGCTGCAACTGGACTTTTTTTCTTTTCTGCTAGAAGACAAGGAAAATGACATTGCCTAATACCACAGAAGCGATGCATTGCTATGTAAGCAATCTCTCTCCAATGGAAACCTTGCTTGTCTTTCTTACTTTGCTGGCTTCTGAACAGGCACTCTGGTTAAGAATGCAGGATCACCCGACTGCATATTCCTCGCGCAAGGGAGTCAAACTGCAAATACTGAATTGCATTCAACTCCTCTAAATAATCCTGACCACATTCCTCCAGGGTGAAAATCTTAGAAAGGATAAGAAATGACATTATGCTCATTTGGAAAGCAGGAAAATGCAACACTGGCCTGCTAGGAGTGACGCAGTGCATCATGCCACCGTGCCAGAGATCAGAGTTCAGGCTAGTCTTTTAGTTTTGAGCCTTAGGGGAGACAGGGTATGGTTCAAAAATAATGTGTTTCAGTGTCTGAGAGGGGAAAGCCAGTGCAGCAGCACTCCATCTGGCAGGCCAACTTTGCTCTGAAGTTACGCAGAAAAAGAGAAGGACTTTGTGTTCAGGGCTGGGGACTGGGAAAACAAGAAATGTGGCCTCCCCAGGAAATAAATTTAAGATTATGCTGATGCACTATCTGAATCCTTCCTAAGGAGGCAACAGAAAATTTAAAAGTTAAATCGAGTTGTCCATGACATGCTCAACACCATTTAATAGGAAACTCCTGCTGATATTATTCATGAGAGACACATTTCTTACCAATACAACTAAAATAATAATAATAAAAGAATCCCTAAGTACAAAACCTTTCTGTATTTGATAATGGGTAGTGAAGAGGACAGATGCATTTTCATGAAAGGCACCACATGGAAGAGAAAATTTCTCCTCTTTTATTTTTAA
The DNA here is from genome assembly GCF_026419915.1 of Harpia harpyja. Lineage (NCBI taxonomy): Eukaryota > Metazoa > Chordata > Aves > Accipitriformes > Accipitridae > Harpia > Harpia harpyja. The sequence continues at coordinate 28,468,033 of NC_068944.1, forward strand.
AAAGGGTGCCAGATGCAAATGTTTCACTGGACGCCTATAAGTACTTAAAATACAAAACACCTTCTTCAAATGCATTAAGCACACAGTGAGGCACTTTAAATACACTTGCTTTGTCAGACAGGCAGCTGGCACCACTTTTGTAATGAACAAGGCAAACATTCTGTCCAGTGAAAGTGTTACCAAAATATAGCAGGAGGCTCAGCTTGACTTGCACTCACAAATATCAAAAGCAGGTTCCTCTCATTACTTTTCTTAAGGATAAAAAATACCGGCTGACTCTCATACTCCAGGAAGGCAAGAACAGTTTAGGTTTTCTTTTTAAATACGTGTCTCTGCAGAAGGTGCATGCCGACCCCAGCTCCCGCTCTCTCATCTCCAAATGGTACAAACCCCTCCTTCCTAGCATTTCCCAAAAATGCACTGTTCTGTGGGTGATTAAAAGCCTCCCCTGATCTTCAATTATTCTGCGACAGTAGATATAAAGCCTTCAGAGGACAGTAGCCGCATCAGCAAAAGCATTAGTTAAAACCATATGCGCTATCAAACTTTTCACACCTGAGTTTGGTCTAATTAATTTTGTCACCCCATACATTTCTAGAGAAAAATGTGAAAGAAAATCACCCAACAAACCAAGAAAGCTAGCCCTTCCGAAAGTGAGACGTGCCTTTTGTAAGCCCACAATGTTTAGGGCCACCAAACTAAATGTGGTGCAGAGTTTGCCTCATTTACTGAGAAATGCCAGAGGAAAAGATTTTCTGTAGAATGAGGGAAAAATTATTTTTCGACTCCCCCCAAAACAGAGTGAAATGCAATTCCACCTGAAACTGTACGTTAGGTTTTAAAATGCTCTTATAATTTCCTGAGCTGAGAATCGCCTGCTGTTTATATCCCTTTCCCCTCCTCTAAGAAAGTTAAAAGCAATGTTTAGAGCAAGCTCTACGCATGAAGCCGCACCTAAAACACAAGCCAATGCCTTCCCTCCCCCTCCCCCTCATCCATGAGCGGCCACAGCTGGAACTGTTTTACACCGGCCGGCCGGCTGAGCTGTGTGCGAGCGCTCGCCTCCTCTTTGTCTGTAAAACTGAAAGACGCTGGCCTCCAAGGTAGGGCTGCGTCCCCCGAGGATGGCGGGTAAACACGGGCCGGCCCTGGCTCCCCCCTGATCGCGTCAGGTGATGCGGTGTCAAAAGCCGGCCACAGAAAGATCTCGAAAAGCAGCCTACGAGGAGAGGCTTTTGCCTTACTGGGGATGACAAAAAGCCCACAGTTGGGTTTCAGATTTTCCTACTATCTTGGAAGCTTAGTAAGAACATGACCGGTATGACGTGGAGTCTCCTGCTGTAACAATAGGGCACTTTTAAAAATACTTTCTCCCTTGCCTTGCAGAGCGTATTTAGGACGTGTGCAGGGTTGGCCTGGCTTTGGCCGGGCTCTCCCCAAGCTGAGGGACAGCTGGACGATGAGGCGGTGAGCACCAGCGTTGCACTCTCTCAAGCAGGGCAAGGCTCAGCCGCGTCCTGTTGGGCTGGGAGGGAGGCGAGCCTGCCCCGCGGAAAAGGCACTGCGCAAGAGGGCAGGCCAACCGCAATGTAAGTCAAGTTCGTAGTAGTGCGAAAAATGCAAGCAGAGTTATTTCTGAAGGCTAAAAGACAAAGCGAGTGGACGCACACTCAGGCATCTGTGAGAGAGGAACAGAGGGAAAAATCGAGGATGCACAACAGAAGCAAAATAAAGTTTTACATGGAACAGAAACATTCTCAGGATGCACGTATGCCTGCACGTACGCACACACACGTACGCGCACACACGTACATGCTAACTGACTGTTTCAAAAGCCACATCTAAAATTTCATTAAAAAAAGCCCAGCTGCTTCTTTACCCTGACTTTGTCTTTAAGGACTTAGCTAAGCCGAAGGAGTGGCCAGAAAAGAAGAAAAAAAAAAAAACCACTTCAACCCATCTCTCTCA
>NC_068944.1:28475000-28520000 GCF_026419915.1 Harpia harpyja
CACACAATAACCAAAAAGGTGCTTTGATTAGAAAGAATGCAATGATGAGCACAGCCTAAAATACTGAATAATGCACTCGATACGACTTTTCCTCTGAAAGCCTAGAGGAAATGTTTGAAAGCCCTATTAAAACAGAACAACGAACTAACAGAAGAATTCACTGGTTATGTATTTGGGAAATGCAGAATAATTCCTACTAGAGAATCCATTAATTAGAACAAATCCTAACTACTGCCTGAGGGCTGCCAGAGACAAGGCTGTACTCCCTACTCTTGCATGAGCAGAAGTCTTACTGGGGTCAAAGGACTCATACACAAACACTGAAGGTAACATTTAACCCTCTAAAGATTACGGTGCTGTTTGCTTTCAAGTTACTATGTAAATCACAGCAAAACCCAGGTACCAAATGGCAAGTAAAGGGGAACGATGCAACAGAAACAAGATTTTTCAAAGGAATTTGGTGAAGAGGTAGGTCCCACATCACAATGAAACTCTAGGGCAATTCAGTCCTATCTCCTATAAATGCCTAGCGATAAAATCCTTCTCTAAGACTATGCTTACTCAGCTCATCTAGCTGGAATCCATCTGAAGGAGAAAGAAGGATGGTAAAAACTGTATGATCTTCCCTCATGTTTGGGCACAAGAGTTGAGATGGGGCTTGAAAAAAGACTTACTCTTGTCTCTCCATTCTTTTCCATGATTCAGGGAGTCAACTGGTCACCTGGCAGAACCAAGCAGGATTTAATCCTTCTCTCTGATGCACGACTTGACTTACGAGGTTTTTCCCTCATCTTCTTACAGAGTAATGGAGATTTGCCACAATTTGTATAAATGTAGGAGGGAAGCTCTCATTTCGCCCTGGGTGCCTGGTGGTAGTGTCCCCCCATACTCAGAGGGTTAAATCAATCACATGATAAGGAGTTCAGGAATAGAATTTTTCCACCAGGTGGGAGAGACCTTTCCTCTGCAGTATGGTATCATCTGCTTCCCATGATCTTTTTGGAAGTTTTATTTTAAAAATATCCTGTTCCTGCAAGGACATTTTGGTGACAGCCTCAGTCTCTTCTGTGGTCTCCCTCTGGCATAGTATAGTTGTGGCTTTTTGTATTTCAGTATAGGCTTTACAGCTTTCGGTGTGAGGGAGATATTCCAAAATTATGCTGTTGACGGAGTGTGAAAACTAGACATCAGTGGTATCATACCCTGAGACAGTTGTTCACCTCAGTGATGCAGGTCCACTCCTGACCTTTATTCCTGCAACAATACTGCAAATATCTTAAAAGAGGAGACTTCCTATCCGGCAACAGTATAATCAGCACCAAAGCCAGTAACTAACATACACTGTATGTTTATGGTTCACAAGGCATCACATTGTTAATGAGCAGATAAAACAAGAAGAAAGGGCTGTTCTTTGTTTACATCACTCCCCTCATAAGCAACAGATGTCCTGATAGACTAGACTGCGTTGGCTTTGTTGGTTGAGAACCTCCCGCTGGCCCTGGATGAGAACCAAGCATCCATACTGATTTTGTTACAATTGTCAGCTACTTTTGTTACTACAAACCATGAACTGTTGCTGACTCATCTGTGGTCCCATGGGCACAGAGGAAATAATGTATGGAGTCATACAGTGACTCCATGTATTGTTTTCCTCCTAAGATGACTACTGCTTGCTCATCCAAGAGTGCTTTCTTGTGGGGTGCCACACAGTTTCCCGACATCACCCTTCCTGGTGACTGTGTACATGAAGAAATGGCCTGCAGAATCACATTCTTCTGATTTCTGTCAATGACACTGAATGATGTACGTGTGTTTTGCCAGGACCAAGATTTAGGTGAAGACAAGCCATCCAACACCCAGTCCAGCATACTGGCAGCGAGTCACGGTTAGTTCCCAGAGGCACAGAAAGACCACACGGACTCTTTCCAGAGGGGCAAACATGCCTGAATTCTGTGGTGGTGTGCTGTGGTCCTGCTGAGTTTCCATGTTCTGGGCTATCCAGAAAAAGCCAATGGCCAAACAACTTCTTGTGTGACGTCAGAGGCTCTCACAGTTTGATGTATAGACTGAAGTATAGATTACCTTTATATTGTCCTACAGAATCTCATCTTTAAAGCACTTCAAAACTTCAGCTGATGAAACATGCAGAAATGCCATTACTGAATACAGTTTTATACAGGAACATCATTGCTTTGTGTTTTGTCATCCACTTTGACCCTCAGATTCCTTTCAGCCATAGCTTATGGTGCTGCTCTTACCCACTAGTCTTACTTAACCTGGGGCCTATACATGACAGAGGACAGATTTCCTGAGGTGCTTTACTCAAAGGACACTCCTCTGGTTAGCTCCTGAAAAGCTGGCAGACGCCCTCTGTAAAATCTCCAATTGCATGAATTCCGTTTCCCTTATTTTGTCACAGTTTAGATTTGTCAGCTTTGATGCTGCAGGGCCAGTTGGGTGTGGGTTGTGTTTTGGCTGAAATGTGCTAGAGGAGGAAAGACCATGGGGAAGAAAGCTGTAGTTGAGGTAGGGAATAATTGTGGAGAGTTTAAATAGCATTTGCATACTGATCCCAATTACTGCTCCCATTTTTACGATCCTTGGCAAACACAGTTTTATAAACTGAAAAAACAAGCTCATGTATTTATTTGCTCTCACGCAGGGCTTTTTGTCATGATAGTCTATAAATGCCTACCTTGACGTGGCATCAAGACTTCCTCCCTTAAAACATTTTTCTCAGCCTCTTTGGTCATGGAAACTGTGGGTGTCATACTCAGACAGTGTGGCTTTGAGGGGGGGGCATGTACTCCTCAGATGTTCAAAATCAAGCATTCATTATGGCATATGCCACCGAGAATGACTTGTTTTTATATTCTGCTCAGTGAACCAAGATTATCTACTTCACTGAGAAGAACTATGTAGGAGACCATCTTCTTTGTTTATTCTGTTTTCAGACAGACAAAAGGCAAATTTGAAGAATGACATATAGATGCCTCAAAAAGTTAACTAGAACCATTCTATGGTTTCCCACTCCAGAGCTTCACCCTGTCTCTGATAACATGGCAGTCCCCCACACTTCCAAAGGGAAACTGCCTTACATCTTACCCAAAAATGCTTTTCCCCCTTAAACTACAGTGGCAAGGCTAATTTTCTTGTCAGTGCAGGTTACAGCTTGTTGGTCCAGATCACATTTGCAGTGGGAAGTAATGTAATGCTCCCTTTTGATTTCTCCTGGCCAGCAATCACTTCATTTCTGAAGCAGAGTGCTGTGTGAGTCTGCTCTATAAAGCCCTGTCTCATGAGCACTGTAGATGTCCTCGAGGCATAAGTCTGATAGTAGTCCAGGTAACTGTGAACACCACCTGAGTGAGGCACAGGATAATAATAAAGATGGCAGCAGTGCCTATACTTCACCAGGTTATTCTCTTTTGTTTTCGTTTTCTATATTTAAAAGACAGTCAGTGTGCTCCAGCTTAAAAATAATGATAAATAAATCAATGATCTGAATCTCCTCAAGAATTTTTTGAGCCTTCTCTTTAATAAGATCTCAAGAAAAGACCTGTTAGTATTCTCAAGTTACTACCACTCAGCAGCTGAGCTAGCTGTCTACAGCAGGGTCCTTTCCGTCACATGTGCACTTGAAGTTTGGGCTGGCGATACTAATAGCACACCCTTGAACTGTGTCTCCATTCTTCAACGTGACACTAAAAGTGGACTGTGCTGCTCTGGAGCATTTTGTCAGCTCAGTGATTGAAAGATCCTCCCTGAGGCTCTTTTCTCCTTAATATCATGCAGAATTTCTGCCTTCTCTTTCAAAAGAAAATTCCTTGTTTAACTTCTCTAGGGTCACTGTATACTGGTTCAGAAAAACAGGTGCAAGACAGGTCTCTCTTTCATGTTAAATTTCCGTTCGCTTCAATTCTCCATAGATGATTCACATCATTTCTAGATCAAATTACCTGGTTTTAACTACTGACAGGATCAAATTAACAAGGAAAAATGGAATATAAAATGAAACACATTGTAATGAGGGTGTGACACACAGAAGTACTGCTAACAGACCGAACTCTTGTTTCCCTGTTCAGAAAGGTACCTGTACACTCCCCTAACTTAACAGCAGGCCAATAGTGAACAGACAAATTCAATAGGCTGAGCAATGCATGTGAAGTTAACTACACCTCTACCTTCAGTGATTGAAAACCTGTCTCCTGGATTCAGTAACCTGCCAAGCTCAGAGGACACAGGTGTGAAACTACTGTTTTCTACAGAAATTTGTATTTCAAAGAGTTGACTCTTATGAAAGGACTGTCACACTATGCAGACAACATAAAACATCAACAACCAAATTAAGCAGAAACCAGTAAATTTCTGTCCTTTGCAAATCAAATACACAGACTTGGCACATCCACACTGTGCATTAAAGCAAACATAAAATACCCAAGTTACTGGGGATCTTGCCAGCCCTGGAACTGAAGCAGCATCCTAAGAAGAAGTTGTTTACTCAAAAGTTAATACAACACTCTTACTTAGAGACCTAAACTATCTCTGCATAGCATTATACCATACAATACAGACATAACACAGTTACTGCTCACTACTGCAAGGGTCTTTGCACTAAGATCCATTCTACTCCATTCTATGCAATAAGCTTTTCTTCTTAATCACCCTCTTTCCTTTTGATACCCAGACCACAATGCAAAATTCTGGGAAACTTCAGCAATACAGGGACCTGAATGTTCATTATCTGCTTGTGCTCAGCCTTCCTGTACTTCAGCAGACATACGTATTATGAACTAAGAGTTTCTGAACAGATTCAGCTTAGGTTCCCAAATCAATCTGATTATTACACTGAGCACAAGGTCCTTTCCTCAGGTATTTACTTCACTTGCTCTAGCAAACAGCAATAAGTAACAGCAAATAGAAGGCCAAAGAAGGCTGTCCCAGTAATACCTAACTACTACTTTTACAGAGAAGGTTAATCTTTGTGTGAGTATGTTGAAGTGACTTCATTGAAATCCAGAGTTCTATTCCCTCATTTTGGATGCTAGTTCTGCTTTCAGCATCACCTAAAAGCACAGAGATACAGTCCTGTTTACTGTTTTGTCTGGTCACATTTATTCATGCCAATATTTAAATCTTATAAGTTTCATAAATTAAACTGAAGCAGTGATGAGGGTGGAGGAACAGAGGACTGTTTTGTTAGTTTTCAGTGCAAAGTGACATGGGTCTCAGGCACCTCTGTATCCTTTCAGCTATTAAGATATTTATTCAGCAATTAAAAATTTTAGCTATCATATTCTCCACCTTACTCACATGATTTGCCATCCTTTCACTTCTTCCACAGAAGACATTTTACATGTCTGCAAAATTACTTAGACTGGAGATCCATTTGCAAGTCATAATCTCGTTTCAATGAGTAGCACATTATGGTCAGTAAACTAAATGTTGGGTATACTTTTATGCATACCTATTTTCAAATCATTTGAACAAATTTAGATGTTATATAGATATGCAAAACAGCCAGAGTTAACAGATGTTGCCCTCTAATCTTTAAAGTCTCATCCTTTACTCTAGAGTTGCAGATAGGTATTTGAGATCTCAAATAAAACATACACTTCTGTAAATAGCAGCAATTTGTTGAAGGGCTTGCTACACTTTTCATAAAGAAAGTTTCCCAGAAAACATTTTCTGAAATAGAAGCTTTGATGGATAGGATCCTGTAGTTTAAATCAATATATAACCTTGTAGCAAAGCACTGTTGGTGCAAGTTTTATACCTCCAGATCTTACTTCCCAGTCAGCTTCCACAAAGCCTAAATTCAGAGTCACAAGAATTCATTTTGTATACAAAATACAATGGTATAATCTGTCATGGGAAAAGGACAACATGGAAACCAGTCCAGTACTATTACAGCTATATGGAAATCTGTTGTGGGAGTGATTGGTAGTATATGCATGCACCATGACTTGCTTCTCTGTAACAGTATTAACTGGCATACCTCGTATAAGGAAAAGGCTAGCTTACAATTCTAATTAAATTAGTAGGTCTGCTCTGTACCAGTAATGTCATCCTGGAATGCCATATATTCCTATTTCCCACCTAAGCCAAGGGGAAGAGGGCAAAGAATAGTGAGAAATGCAACACCACTGAACAAAGGACCTCCTCTTCACATCCTCCATTCCTCACAGCTCTAACAGAGGATCTTCCTGAACTTTAACCTCATGATGCTATTTAAGAACAATCTGAACAGGCAAGGTAGAGTTATCATTATGTCTTTTGTGTGTGTTATTTTTGATTTCAAAATAAATTGTGCATCTTAATGCCCCAAATTTGGAAGTGGAGCATTCCTGAATAACAATTCCCTGGTATACCATTTCACTTCACATGCAAAAGCTCCCTTCACTGATGGCCTAGAAGAAGTAGTGGAAAGTATTAGATTGTGGGACGGTCAAAAGAACAAAGCAATGTGGAGAATGTTAATATTCAGTGAAGTTACTTACCTTTGTCTGTGAAGTTAAATACTTGCCTGAAGTTTACTGCTTTTCGGTCTGGGAATAATTTCTTTATGCTTCCTCAGCTTAGAAAAACAGTGGTACTTCTGGGCTCAGTCTGAGACAAGAGACCATTAAGTGTGCCAGAAAGGTGTCTTTTAGGGGAGGTAACAGCTGAGCAGAGCATTTCAGGGTCACAACTTTGGATGCAAGCACGTGCATCTCACCTTAAGTGATTAAGTTCATTTTTTTACTTAATTTTTAAGTACCCTTAGATCTTCCTAACCTTTCTGAGACACCATGAGGATAAATACATCAAAGACCTAAGGCAAAACACACTGGGAGTTAAACCCCAGACAGACAGGATTTAAGAGACACATACTCAGTATTTCTTCACCAGTCATTGCAAAATGGAAGTTCAAAATTATTAAAAAAAAAAAAAAAAGAAAAAAGCTGTATGCCTTTCTCTGGATGAAAACATTGAAGTTACTAATTATCTACATGAAGCAGAGGATTCTGACTATAAGTAACTACTTATGAAAAGTGACAGTAATTTGTCTAACTAACTCCTGAATTCTCACCTGGTCCCCTCCACATTCAACTATGCACTCTCTGAACCTCTCTCATGTAGGTTGGCTTTTCAGGATCAGTAATTTTAAATAGCTTAAAATCTACTCATGGCTTAACAATGGAAGAAATGAGTGGACTTTAAACCTATTTTCTTTATGAGGGAGCAATGGCTTGCATTAATTTTCTTGTCGGCAAGCAAGTAGAATCACTTCCCCAGTTTCTTCCTCAAATCTGTATTGAACAACCACGTCTGTTCTTTCATTTATGAATCTTCTGAAAGGACAGGCAAATAATCATACCACAAAAGTCCTGAAAGTAAGAAACATTAGTCGTTGATGTTCAGATTTTTACTACTTGTAAGTTATTTTCAAAAAACAGCAGATGAAACACACAGCTACATCATTTCCCTTTCTACCAGCACAAGAGTCTTCCACATTCTCAGCAAATGTAATATAGAAAGGAAGAAAGCTAAGAAATTTAAAAAATAAATGAGAAGTGGGGAGGGAACACAAGAAGTTAGAAAGACGTGGCCTTGAATAATGAGGCAGTGCAGAGAAGGTTAGTATTCTCTTAAATTACTTACCTTTATCTGTAAAGGTAAATTCTAGTCTGAAGTTTATTGGCTTTCAGTCTGGGAATAATTTCATTATGCTTCCTCAGCTCAGAGAAAACAGTGGTACTTCTGGTAATGCTAAGTTGGCTTAGTGAGTGGGTTTAATTTTAAGTATCAGGGAGAAAACAAGTCACCAAGCATGCCTTCGACTGGAAATAGGAATTTTATTCTTTCCTCCTTCCTGCTCTAGCTCATAGAAAACAGTGCAGACTGGGTGCAGAAGAATCATGCCAAAGAACTTACAAGGACTCATTTTATGAGATCAGTTTTGGAGTTGCAAATTTTAAGCTAAAGTAACTTTATTTAGCTATCTGTCTTTGAATGATTAATCCAGTCCCTGCATGAACTTCAAATGAACTACATAAATCTGAGCCAGGTCTATGTTAAAAAAAAAAAAAATAGAAATAGGGGGAGAAGCATGAGATCCTGCAGGCATTTTGCTCAGACAGGCTTAGTGTTTCTTAAAATATGGTATGCCTGATTATGCTCATAAGGTCTGGAAAAGGGGAATGCTACAGTCTTTACTTACACAATAATATAACATTACACGTTATTTTAGAAGCATTTAACCGGTGTAGGCTAGCTATCCACACACAAAAATAGATACTTTTTGGATCCAGGAGATGATGTGCAGTTTCTTGAGGAAAAAAAAGAGACTGTCCGTGTTTCTCACAGATTAAATGCTAGCAAAAATGCTAATTGCAAAGAGTATTTTTAATTGAAACATACAACATAATTATATTGGAATTTTAACATAAAACACCTTTACGGGCAAACACTATTATACAAAAGGCAACCAAAGAGTTCTATATTGGAGCCATGTCCTTAAAGCTAATATGCAATCTAATTAACTCACAATGACTCTTCTTGCAATCTGATTTAACTGCTTATTGAGAAGCAGTAAGAAAGAAGAATCTTTTATGCAGCATTTTAAGCAATGTATAAGAAAGAAGGAGAAAGAGGATACTATAATGAACAACTTAGACCCAGTCAAAAGTTGCAGAATCTTTTTATAGAAAAAGATGCTTGCTGAAAAATGTGTCTCTCTTCCACCCAAAAAAAGGAGTAGACGAAATGTTAAGAACCATTTTTACACTCAAAGTAAAAATTCTGCAGTTTCAGCGTCACCAAATGCAACTGCAATGTGTAATTAAAACTTACTTTTAGTCAATAGCTAAACAATTAATTTTCTTTTTCATTTGTTTGTAAAAGATGTCATTCTCTGCTCTTCCCATTTCCCCCTCCTCAGAAGTAAGCATGTAATTCTGATAAAACTATATACCTCATTGTTAAGAGAATAGCTGGCAAGCCTATAAACTATGCAAATAACATTTGGATTGCAAACCACATTTACTATACTTGGCTGATGGAAGAATGATTATTCCATGTCTCAATTCACTAAGAGCATACTGACTACCTAAATACACAACATTTCCTGTACCCCTAACAGCTTCCACAGTTTAGTAAACACATTCTACATATTACAGTAAAAGATTTCAAAACCTAACTTTTCTTCCACAGAGCATCTTGTATTTATACATCCTAGAATGTTATGGAAGCCAAAGGAGGAATGCTGCATGCATTTTATGGCAAATGTACTGGGGTCTGTTACAACACATGGTTTGATTTTTAAGCTGTCTAGTAAGAGGCAGAACCCCAAGCCTCAACGAGTGTGTATTAGAAAGCATACATTATGCCCTCTATCGAAAATTACGTAATTTGACAGTAAAATGTATAAGTAAGCCCATAATTACTTTAAGCGTCTGCCACACAGTCAACCCTCTGGGCCCACAAGTCAAAATATTGTGCTAGAGCTCCCAGAGAAGAGAGGTGAGGAGAAAAGGGAGGGCCAGGATACGACGTTAGGGTTAAACACTACCCTGAGCCGCTTCCTCGGCCCCATGATTCAGAATCATGTGGGACTGACAGCCCTTGCATGCGGAAAAGTTTTTACAGCTATGGCTAGGTTATCAGGGCCAGCCTCCCTCTGTGTATGGTAAAAGAGCTTGTGCTGTCAGTTACCTCTGAAACGAAGGAGTGACAAAGAAGAGTCATACCATTTTGAAACACGGAACTCCCATGAGTACTACTCACCTGAAAAACAAAGCATCAGCCAGTTTTTGGCAATGCATGTGCGGAATAATCCACCCATTCGCATCTTAAAAGTTGCAGTGCAATCTGCTTTTTGTGGACAGCAGAGATCCTGTGGCACTTTTCATAAGAGCAGGAGGTTTGCCACATTATTCTTGGCCAGCTTCCTGTCTCCCCCTACTATGTCTCATGGGTCTTAGCTGCTGCATTCTGCAAAGCTGGCTACATTTCATGGTATTGTAGATAAATAGTTGTAAAAATTATTTGGAGCATAGAGAATGAAAGGAATTGTGCAATTCTTACAGGCATATCAAATATAAGGTTTGCCCCACATGCAAAGAACAATACCGACACACTGAACATATATTTACTAATCAGTTACATCTGCTAGCCCCTTTTACCACCCTCACAGCATCAGATCCACTAACTGAGGTGTGGCTTCAGTAACGTTGTATGAAAAAATCTGTGGGACTCACAGCATATGGAGATTCTCTTTGATTTCGTACCCAAGCCTATGAATTTTGCAATAGGTAGAATTTAGCCTTTAATTTGTATTGGGCCTCTTTCCATGCCCATAGAGGAAAACTGCACAAGCAATTTTTAAGCACTTCAGGCACTGTCCAATAACTGAAATGCAACAGAAAAGGCTATAAGCCTCTCATGAAGTGAACTCAATATACACAAACTCACCCTCAACAATAACTCAGGGCCAGCTATGCCTGCATTGAGATGACAAAAACCATATGTTCTATGGGATACCAAACACTCTTTTGCCCCATGCTATGAGAGGTAAAGGGTCCTACCACTTGGGAACTTCTTGTGATACTTTCAGTGATATCCACTATGGTACCTTCCTTAAGAAACATTACACAAAAGCTGGAGCATTTATAAACATGATCAAAAAGTGACCAAATCAAGAATGAGACTGTTGCAATGGATGACTGCACAAATTAACAAGATGGGCTGTAGACCTGAGATTGCATCTATGTTCTTTGTTCCTGTAAAAAACCATCATCAAGTCCAGCAAAGGCTGTAGAATGAAACTAGTATATTGAGTGAGTTTCAGTCTGCTATTCTTGCTGAAGTACCCAATAGGAATAGTAGCACTATTCTAGAGATCCCAGAGGCAAAAAGGGAACAGATACAAACAGCAGAAAAGTGGGGAGTGAAATAGGAGAGAGAACAGACAAGAAGGAGAGAAGCAGTGGGATACTCCAGCACTAGAGAAAATCATCTCCACCCTTCTCAGCCAAAGGGAGAACTGCAGGGATACCTGATCTGCTGACAGTAGAAAAGGCAATAGAAATAAAAGCGCACCTCCAGAAACACTCAGTAAGAGAATGGGAAGTATAAAGATAACAAGAACAGAAAAGCAGAGCCTCAGTAGCAAGAATAAGCTACCAAGTAACAAGAGAAAATCAAAGACAATGACAGGTGGAGACAGTCACAAAAGAGGCAGAATCTAATTTTAATAAGATAAACTGCATTCTTCCATTTTCTAAGCCTTTGCTTTTGAGAGCACCTGGTATCATGGCAGACAAGGGAAGGTTTTCTACTTTCAGACTAACCTGCCATGGGAAACTGCTTGCAACTATAGCATTAATACCACAGCCTGTCAGTTGTTTGGGAAGTGCTATTTGGAAATAAGTTAAGTGCTGACTATTTTGAAATGATAAAGTGTTGGAATGGCAAGAGATCTGAGTGCCATGGAGAAGAATCCTGAAAGCAATAATACAATCGAATGAGAATTTGAACTCACTAGTAGAAATACTGCCCTCAACAAACATGATAATGACATTTCCATTGGTTTCATTGAAGCAAAGATTACAGCCAACAACTGATGGACATAAATTGAAAAACATTCTCCTGTCAGGCTACACAGATGCCTTGTGAAGGAAAGACTGTCCTGTAATGCAAAATATTCTAATCATAAAATGACAGAAAAAGCAAATACTAAAACTGCTTTAAGTATTTCAAATGCTGTTTAGAAGAATAATTAGAATCATATAGAAACCTACGGTTATTGACATATGAAAATAGTTCAGGACAAAGGATGTGTTGCTTAGAAACTGAGTTTACAGGAAAGATCAAACATTCTCAGTGTTTTGCAAAAATCCAAGCATCACTTCTGGCCACGTACTGAAGCCAGATAACAGCAATAATAAATAAACGCATACATATGAAAAATTATTGATGTTAATTAATGTGTTAACAGTAAAACTGATGGTTATGCACTCATGCTGAAGACTGCATTTCTCCGAGAAAGGTAAATTCGCAACTGCCATTTCACTTCCCTATGCTTTGCTTTTACAGCTGGTAGAAGGTTTGTGAAGAACTTGAAAAACTTGACCCTTCTCCAGCCTCCCCCGCATGAGTCACCCAACCTTCCTTCAGTCATTAGACTGCACTTCCTGCTGGGATTCAGCAGTAAAACAAACGAGAGACACCAGTTCTGGTCACGGTGAGGGAGGCAATAAACCAGTGACAGGTATTTCTATGAAATTTAAAATTAATTCCCATATATTATACATATCGACCAAGTGCCAATCCATGGCACTCTCTTACGTAGATTTCTATTTCAAAAGACATTTTGAAGCACTCCAGTTCATTCCCTGTCCTGAAAGCATGCTTTCCTTGTTTACATAAAGGCAAAATAATTTACTGCATTTTATGTGCTTCAGAAATATTACAGACAAAATTATTAAATCACTTTACTTGTACATTTATAAACTTAACATGATTTTGATAATATTATTAAGAGTAAGTTTAAACCAAAATTTCACAGATAAAGTTCTGGCATTTCATGTCATTATTAAATCCGTGTCAAATACTCTTTGTCAAGTTTGAGTTTTTAGAAGTTGACTGCCAGTTCACCTTTTCTAGTTTGCTTCAATTCACCATGATAACACTCAGTTCTACCATGTCTTTAATACATGCACATTTCTGGGAAAACCCCACTCTCCTCCCCCCCAAAATAAATCCCAAATGAAGCATCCACTGGGAGAAGTGATCATGCTTAGTCAGCCAAATTTAATAACAAATTTAGCCTTTTCTGTCCACAGATCCTCCTGGCATTTTAGTTCCAAACTTGCCTACTATTACACTAACTGTGCTAAGAGAACTGCTGTCCCCATAAACTCCTTGGGTTCATTCCACAGTGCACACAGGAGACACAACCCCTTTAAACTTCAAGGAGTTCCCATTGCAGTGTAGAAGAGAAAAATTCAGAGATTATGGAATAATCATCTCCAAATCGATCAATTTCCCCCTGAAGGTAAAAAACTGAAAGAAAGAAAAAAGTTGAACAGTTCCAGCTTGCCTTCTTGAAGGGAAAGTACCCCGAGGGCATGTTGTAGAATGATCCCCATCTCTTTCTCCTGATGCTTATTAAGAGGTCATAGATCTCAGTTACACTACAGCATTCCCAAATGATATCCCCAGCTAAGGACTATGACCTCTTCGTACAAGTACAGCGATATAAAATTAGGAATATTAAGGGTTCACATTAAGAAAGAGTTTGCCTCAACTATCAGTCATTTTTGAAGAACAGCTGGAATTAATGGCATATCTGGTGTCTTGTAAAAAAACAGAGGCGCTTTAGTAAAAGGGACTGCAGGTTCCAGTGTTTTCCATAGGTGCAGCACCCTGTGCCAGGACTGTACTTCTATCTGAGCATCACAGTGGATTTCCACAACCGTGTATTCAATACAAGAGGTGTCTTTCTCAGAAAGAAAGCACAAGGTCTAGCTCAGAACACCATGGGTGAATTAAGATGTGCTTTCTCTTTGTCTTAATGCTATTCTCTCTAACTAGCAGTGTCACAGTATGGAAGCAGAAGTGATTTTACGACCATCTCAGACAGGTTATTACACCAAGACCAGGCAGGGACTGGAACGTCTTTAAGGACCTTTCCCCTCTAACAATTCTTTTTTCATAAAAAGCAGATTTTTTACACCCTCCAGATGATGCTTGAGAGCATAAACTGAGCCCACATAGGTGGTGTGTTAGTGAACTACCACATCACCTGGAAGCCTGAACACTCTACAGCTGATTGTATAAACATGAATTAAGGTTCTTCTACAACTGTATTAAGCAAAGTGTTAAAGAGCTGTGGGGCATTTTGTTACATTTGGCTTTCAAGCTATGAATTTAACTGCTGAACATATAAGTAATGATAATCTGTTGTACCTCCCATTCCGTTCATTTCTAAATGGTAATTAAAGCAAGCACCAATAATAAAAACAGCAAGTATTTCAAGAAAATTATTTTAGAAGGTGCAGGAAATTCACCACTTAAAAAGACTAATTTGTCATAGCAACAAGACCCATTCTGTAATACATTGACAATATGTTATAAATATTCCAGTAAAACAGAAGCATAGAATAAACAACAGGTATTTACTCTACGGTAACTGATTCTCTGAAACCCTGTAGTAAATACGGACTGTAGGTGTATGTATGTGCATACACGCAAGACAATCATTATTTTATTTTTAATAGTGTGTCTATTAGAATCATACACATGAATTCCCATTGTACTGGGTAAAGGTCAGGGTAGCTATGACCCTGTATCAGCAGCAGCTTTACAATTCAAAGTCTGTATTACTGAGGACTGTGAAAAGCAAGACAAGCTTGGCCACAGGATCCATATTGATTACAACAGTAATTGGAAGCAGCATAGTTATCATAGGGTAAGTAATGACTATTTTTTCTTCTTCACATATGTGCCAGTGTTGATGATTCCCCCTGCCCCCTCCCTTCTCTCCCCTGCAGACAGCTGTCTTCCTTGGACAATGTGAATTAGGAATTTCTGCTGCATAGATCAAATAGTGATTATAGTACTGCTCTCCCAAAACTGGAATGAGCTCTGGCAGTTACGTCCTCCACACAATGCCTGATAAAGGTCAGTGGATTACCTCATGTCATCACCTGGCAGATCTCAGAAACTGGACCCTCTTCTGAAACAGGCGGGAGATGTCACTCGAGCACTGGGAGAGGGAAGTTAATATTCAATGGGAAAGACACAGTAGCCAAATGGTAACACAAAGAGATAGCCTGTACTGCCCATTTGGAAATGCTCTGTGAGGAAACAGCTTGACCTTTAGAACACCCAGCAGTGGCTATAAATAAAAGGAGCAACAGACTGTCAACGTAATAAAGCAAAGTTCTGGATCTAGCTAGGGCAGATTTTCAACAGAGTGCCAGGGAGGCACTTGAACTGAGTCTGAAAAAGCTACGGAGCTGGGCAAGTCAGTGCTTGGAGACAGGGACAATGATGTACAGCTAGCTTGGTAACCACAAAATACCAAAGCCAGAAGAGGAACTAATTATAATGTTATCGTGGCCCCTCCCAGAGCCTAATGCTATTGCACTCACCCACAATGGCATGTCAGGTATGCCTAATCGATGCTTTCACAGTCCTATCTCAAAAAAGCACCACATTGACATGTCCTGTGGTATAGCTTAGGACTATGACCATAAGTCCTACTGCTGAGCATGACTTGGGAAGAAGACACTGAAGTAAGCTATATTGTTTACATAAACCTCTGAGTACGTGCTGAAAATCAGACTCTAGGTGACAAGCACATGGGGCCTTTTAACCTGCAAAACTGTACTGTTGTCCTCAGTATTCACTCCTTATCTTCAGTGGAAGAGTATTTACTGGAGAAGCTTTGAGCAGAATTGATCAAAAGCATGCTTCAAATGTGTGATGTCCAAATCCCAGGATGACTGGATTCATGTTCCGGACAGGAGTGGACGCCTTGTATGTGTAACAGCACTTTGGCCAAACTCTGCTGCCATACTCCATTTGCAGTAAACCATGGATTGCTGCAAGATGACCCCTAAGAGCCCCATACATGATGCTAGATTATTTAAATGTAAAAGACAGTTGAGAGACAGTTGTACCAAGAACTAGACCTGGTAACCACTGCACTGGGGCTGCCTACATCAAACCCCTTTGCCAATGAGAGAACTACAGTCTCCAGTTGAGTGGTTTCTGCTGCAGACCAGGACTTCCTGGGCCAGTGAGGAGGCGTCTCTGTCCATGGTACTCAGCAAGGCAGCAGTTTCCCCACTGGTACAGGGACACCGGGTCTGATCCGGTATCTTGCCGTTACGTGGGGAGTTCAGGTTCACATGGTGTAAAGTCCTTGGTGGACACATGCAGTAGATAAGCTAACCAAAGCTATCCTTGCCAGTATGTCCTAAAAGAAACACCTGCCTTTTTTAGAGATGGAAAATCAGGCTAGAGTAAGAGGAAAATAGGAAGCAAAACTGAGGAAAAAATATCAATGAAAGATATACAGGAAGCACTCAAAGCCCCTTCGAAGACACCACCACTTCCTTCCTCTTCCACCTCCAAACAGGACAAGAGTTCTGGCATTTACAATTAGTGCTCTTGAACAGGTTTATTACAGGGGTTCCCCAGGTCAAAAATAACAGTTCCATGATACAGACATCAGCTGCTTTCATTTACAAGAGGTCACAAACAGACAACTCAGGAAATGCAACAGGCTGCTTTTAAAACACCCAGGAGGTGAAGATCTATTGGTTTTATGACTGATTAATAATCTCAAGAGCAGAGATTAATGGTTTCCAAGCAAAAGGGGGAGGAGTTTATGCCTCCTTGCCCATGTTGGCTGCTCATCATGGATCTGCTGTCTCTCCAAGGTAAGCACAGGGGTTCTGAAGAACAGCAAGAAGGCTATGCAGCCTACTTTCACAGCTTTCAGCTCCAGCATATACGAGTTCCCTGAGCAGTACCTACAGAAGTATTTATACAGAATTTTGATATGAAAATCTAAGAACGCAATTATCAAGACCTTCATCTATCCTCCCTAGGAGCATGCAGTTTTGCATATGAAGTTCTGTATGGCACATTCTCCAAATTGCTATGATTTTAGCAGGCCTTGGCCATTCTGTAATGCATATAAATCTTCCACCCAAGTCCACTGACAGGCTTTACACTGCTCTCTGAATTAAAAATTATGACCTTTGGAGACAGAGGCTGTAGTTACCAACCTATTCCCCCTTCTCCCCAAATATCAAGGATATGGAGTTGCAGATATGGGTCCTGGACCACATAATTTTGAAAGGATGCGAGTCCACAACTTGCAAACTCAAAGAAGCGCACTGAACTACCATGTGCGCTGTCTGGGACAGGAAACTGGAGGAGAGGGTCTGCTTTCCACTGTCTCAGTCAAACACAATGTAATTTTGTGGAGAAGTCAGAAGTTTGTGGTCCAAAGCAAATGGAAAAGTAGAAGTATGTCTCTGTAGCACAGCAACTGGGAAGCCCTCTAAGGAAAAAGAGAGGCCTAAGCTCAAGTCCCCAGTCCAAGCACTGTTTGTCTTTCATTCAATAACTGGTTAATGTAAAATCCATATGCAGTCCTTGGTGCAGGAATTCTCAAGAGAAAACAGGGTGACTCTCTCAAGTGAAGTAACTGTACTTGGCAAACAGTGCTTGGCAGTGTGCCACTAACTGCAATGAGGCACATGAATACGCTTTTGGTGCATCATAGATTTAACTTCTTAGGGTCCTTGTCCTCAGAAGCACTTTTTTCAAGCTCAGATTTTTCTCTGTACTGCAGAAATGACCAAGGACCCTTGCCATGTATCTTTTCTCCACACAGATAGTGGAAACTGAAAAAACAATGGCAAGTTCTGCAATATATTTGCCCAGCTCTAGGATTCTTTTGCTAGCAGTAAGAGCAAATCTAGCTAGGATATCAAAGCATGACAACGCCAAGTGCTCACAAGATTTATCTTGTAGTCTCACTGTGCACAGCATACATCCTTTGGGACAAAATCCCCTGGAAAGTTTTCAAGTCTTCTAGTGAAGGAGGTGGTCCTGGCATTACCAACTCATTCAGAAAGATGAAAGATTCCTGGGCACTAGGAAGAAGAGAAAAGAGGCAAGAGAAGGAAACCATTACAGTGGAATCTCTATTACCTCCCATTTGGTAAGTCCTGATGACTCGTGGTGCATGCTGTCTCTGCAAAGCTGTTAGGTAGCACAACCTCTTATTTCTAGACATGCAAGAAGGTGTTTCTCAACCACACAGGAGGATGATATCCACGAAAATTAATTTTGGTCATAATTGGAAACACAGAAATACTGACTTAGCTAGAAGTTCCCCATCTAGTGATACTCCAGTGCTGATGGAGAGCAGCACTCAGAACAACTGGTCCCCAATATATCTGCTGGAATTATTTTCAGATAGCACACGAGAATAATCTCTGAGCACGGCTAGAGAGCAGGACTGCATTTCCTCATTGGCAGGGGACACACAGCTATAGCCAGTAACCTTTTCAACATCAGAAACAACTTAGGGAATAACATGAATGGCTCTCAGCTCTACCCGACATACTTACTCAACTTGTCAAAGCTCTAGCACTAAGCTAGAGCCCAAAGCACAAAACGAAGTCTACCTAATCACCTAAAGGTAAAATAAATATCCCCAATGGAGAAACACCTCATGTTTTTTACCTCAGAACACCCTTAGCCTTGAAGCTAGGACTGCATATGATTCAGTACCCTGCTTTCAGACATGTTTTGCAGCCTGTGATGCCAATGGGGCAAGTAGGGAAGTCCTGTAACATGCACTAGGTCTACTGACATTCAGGGGGAGGATGGCAGTCTTGTGTACCAGCACGTCCATTGTTGTTGAGTTATTCAACACCTGAGCCAACTAGACTGGCATGTTCACTGCATGTTTGACTGTAAGCGAGACAGCACCATATGATGCTCCTTTTTCTAGTATTATTCCGGTTACGACTGAGACTTCTGATGCCAAAGCATCCTACAGGATCTTCAAGAGGACCAGGCTTGAGCTGAATGCCTCTGAACACAGTCAGACAGCAGAGAGGCAGTTCTCATGTATACAGGGGAGACTTCATGGAGTACAATCCCTGAGAACTGAAAGGTGAAATAAACAGCACAAAGCACTGTGCAGGGAGAAGAGATTATAAGTCAAGCAGAAGATTAGGGTAAGTGTCTGACAAATGTGCCCCACCAACAGCATATATGGCAGCATTGCAAAAGGTTAAGTTTCTTTTCCTGTTGGCAGAAGAAGGAGAGAAGGTGCAGCTGAGTGTTTATCAGTGGTGCACCACATTTGATCCTGCATGCATGTTCCTACAGTGAGATCCAAACTGACATATACTAGAAGGACATCAGGTTCATAGCCGTGCTAATTGAATCCTTTACTTATATACACAACTTAGAGGATGACAATGTGTAAGTAGCTCATGAGTTATTAAATGGAAATGCTGCAGGAAGGATGGAGTGAGAAAAGCATTAACATCAGAGAGAAACACTATTAAATCCATATTTTTATTGCCAATCTTTTGTAATGACTAAATTAATACAGTTCAGCATCTTTTATCTGCCCTTGGTTACAAGTATTGCAAAGAATTTTTTTGGACTTTTTCCCCTGTTTATCCATTATCTGTATTCCACAAACATCACAGGAATTGTCAGCAATTAACATAAATAAATCATCACCTTTTCAGAGAAAGCTTCAGTACAAGAATTTCAGATGATAGCAAAAAATATTACTAAATAGCTCATGAAGGGCCTGTTCCATTCCCCATTGAAGTCAATGGGATTCTTTTCATTGACTTCAATGGATATTGGATCAGACCCAAATTGAAAAGATCAATAGCGCACACATTAGGATAAAAGAGCAGTTATGCCCTCCTCTAGAAAAAGAACATGAGTTCAATTCAAACAACAGATTACAGGAAGGAACCAGTTGGGGAGAACTTTTTTTCTTCTCCTTTGAAAAAAATCTGCAAGAGAACAGCAATTCAAGATCCCGAGAGCTAAATCTCAGAGTTGTAAGTAACTCATCGTCCACTATCCTCTGAAAAGGTGGGGGTGACTGACATTTTAAGAGATTGGGACCACTGTTTAATAAACCAGCTCCCTTCTTCCCATTCCTGTCTTTGGTTGAGAGTGCAGAATGAAGATTCAATAAAGCAATTTTACTCCTTCCACTGAAGTGTCAAAGCTTCAGAAGAACACATCTAACATTTTCAAATGCAAAAACTAGAAGCCCCAGTATCAATTTGAGAACCTACAGTGGCAAGCTCCATTCTCAAGCATGTTACGGGGTTGGTAGAATTAGGGGCAGTCAAGACACCATAACACTCAACTCTCATGTTTCATATTCAGGGTTTTACTAAAGGTTTGTCTTAAGCCATTGTTTTGCCATCCTGTTTGTTCCATCAACATAACTGTTGATTTTACCCAGTATAACTGTATGAAAAATGACCCTGCAACTGGGCCAACATGTGCAGTTCATAAATTCTTGATGCTCCCTATGCATCTCACAGAGCACCTCCAAAGCTCAGTAAAATCCAGACAAGCTGCAGCTGGCTCAGCCATCTGAAAAATCAGGGTTTGGAGGGCTTCAGAACTCAAATGCAAACTTCAGACTGACAGCTGACAGCCCTAGCGTTTTTACATAATGGATAACTTAGGTAAATCTTCAGTACCTGACATGAGGCCGAGCTTAGAAAGATCATACATCACTATAGATGATATACTCTGCTCTCCTCCAGAGACAACACGGTTGACACAAAGAACAGAGTATAGTAGAAAAGATTCAATTTTGGTAGACCTCTTGCCTTTCATTAACAACTTAGTGACAGACAAATACCTTAGGTTGTCTACTAGTTTCACAGGGACTCCTCCAAAAGGAGACAACCAGAGCAATTATGTAACACCCTGTTGCGTCAGAAGATTGTGATGAGAAAGGGAGGTGCAACCACTCTTCCATCGTAAGAGTTTTTTGAAAACTTTGAATCTGAGCATGGCACCCAAAGGCACTGGTGGAAGTCCAAGAGAAAGGCAAGAGTCCAGGGATCTTGCCTAAAATGCTAAAAGCAAACTCTATTTTTGTCAAATATGTATTGTGCTTCAGAAGAGAAAGGTAAGCTGCTTGGCTGTCAACTGTTCGTCACTGATTAACTAAAAATAATCTAAGCCAGTAAGGTTTTCCTAAATGTTGTATCCTTAGTGTTAGGCCATACATGCAGCTTAGGACCCTGCATTGAATTCACCTCACTAACCAACCATTTAGTATTTTTTTGCTGGAGAAAGAAGAAATCCTGAACTCTGGCTATTCCATCCAGGCCCCTCTCTCAACTTAAGGGTGTATTTTAGTCATTTATATTTAGAACCAGAGGACAGTTGGGTTTTTGTGAACATGGTAGTCCAGAAGGATGTGTGATTTAGGTTTTTGTCCACTTCATTAGCTTTCAAACAGTCCAATCTCTACCTACTCACTATCACAAGTTTCCTTGAAAGAGAAGCAAAGGTATTTTTAGAAACTTAAACAATTTCCTTCAAGATTCATTTTCATTCCCCCATCCTCTGACATCATACATGTATTCCTGCCTTTACACATGCACCCCAAATTGACTAATCCAGCATACTTGTCTTCACTCTCATTTAGCAACACAATTCTCAGCAAGAACTGCTGTGTTCAGAAGCAGTGCTCTGGGACTCTTCCTACTTACTGCTCCCCCCCACCTGCTCTTCTTCAGTTTCTCAACCCAACTGTGCAAGCACTGTTGACTGCATTCTGCTTGCAGCTTTAAAGCAGAGAAACCACTTGGTAGAAGTGGGAAGGGGGGGCAGCAACTAACTAACCAGAAAGGAGAAACAACCATATCAGATCAAGGTGAAAAAACAAGGATGAATAAATGGGATCTGAGACAGTAAAGAGGAGATCCAGAGGATCAGGGCAGGGGCAATGGTTTCTGGGAGAGAGAAGGAGGAGACAAGCTAAAGCCACTAATATTTCAACATAGAAAGAGCAAAAGAAAGAAGAGAGGTATGAAGAAAAGGAGAGAAAAACATTTAAGCTTTTTAAAGTCAAGAGAGAATATCCATAATGCCAGAAACCATGAGCAATATTGACAAATACATTCCTTTTGTTTGTAGGAGTGATTAGGGAATGGCAGAACTGATTGTATCTGAAGTTAGAAAAACATTTTACAGGCAAGAAAAGGCAAAGCGATATATTAATAAAAGTAAACGTTTCTTGCTGCAGCAGATTTTCGTCTTCCGTAACTTGAAGTTGGGATTAAAACCATTTGACAAATTCACATTACTTCCTCAACTTTCCTTCTGCTCCTGCCCACTTATTCCTCTTCTGCTCACCTTCTTTTCACACTTTGCCCTCAATAGCAGTGCTGCTACTTGACTTTTATGTCATCCTGCCAGGACTTGCCTATGGATCTACTGGAACCAAAAATAACTCAGAAAGCTCTCCAAGCATAAGCACACGCACACTTTCTAAAAGCATCCCCAAATGGGAAGGATGGCTTTCCTTGTTTACAAAGTCATAATAAAAGAAGGTTTTTAACATAACTGCACTGCACAATAAGTACATTTTACACTGTAGAGGCTAAAACTAAAGTACCATGTAATAAAAAATAAAAATGCCTTTCTGTTGATACAGAGTCTGTTTGGACCTACAGTGTGTACCATCAAAAGACCTACTAAATCTAAAAGGCAAAACTACTTCAGCAGATTTCATGTGGTTTCCTCAGTGAGGGGGCTGTCTACAATAATTTCAAAGAGGAACCTAGGCTGGCTACAGGTCCATTCACCCAGCTCTGCTCAACTCAGTAGCATCTGATCAGCACTCAGTTCTTCCCCTTGACTAAAGCTGCGATTTTATTTTCCCTCTAACAATTTGCTTCATTCCTCTCAACTTTCAGTTACTGATTACTTACATTTGTAGTTAACAGATTAGACTAACGCAACATCCAGCCCAGCTATGCAACATGCCATTGTACAAATTCATTCATTATGTGGCTGCACTTAAACCCCACTTACAAATACCCTGTGTGTTCACAAGTGACTTAGAAAAATATGTGTATAAGCAAAGTACGGAAAGCTGCACAATATGAATCTAGAAAATACAAGCAGCAGTCAGGCACGCAGCTAATGAACACTTTAAATACAGTGACAATGCAGTAATTATCCATACATCCTTTAGTATGAAGGAAATTTATAGTGCCCCATTTACAGTATAATGCTGTCCCAGAATCTGTTTATAAAGGTCTCACTCAAGCATTCAAGTGCAGGAGTAAAATAACTGAGAAAGGAGGAGGGAGATCAGAAGCAGAGGATGAGAATCAGAAATAGAACAGTGCAAAAAGCCACAAAGTGATAAGTATTGTTTACCTGTCAGTTGACATTGATTAATCTTGTGTTCTGTGATATCACTCAGTGACTCAAACACCTGGAGGCAGCTGTCACAGCTGTGCACAGCTTCTTCTTCTAACTCCTCCCCTTCATCCGGCCTTTTCTTACAGTCTAGCACTTCTCCATCTTCTACCTTGTCTTCTAGTTTACAGTTAGGGTCTGAAAGAAAATCAAGACCGTGACGTCAGGCATCTAAGAAGAGAACCTTTAAAAAGAAAAAAAAAAAAATCAAGATAGGTTCTTGTGGTAATGATGAGAAGAAACATATTTGGCATGAGCCTACAGCACACTGTAGATTTTATTGCTAAATAAGCAAAGGAGGCTTTCTTCCTTCATTTTTTTCTCATCTCAATGAAAGGAGAATTTCCCTTCTACTCCCACAAATGCAGCTCCATTTCTCACTCAAGCAATTCCTCCATGCTTCAATGTTAGGTTTGTCAATTTTATCAGAGCTATTGAAGCTGCTTTGATCATTGTAAGAAACGATAAACCACCTATGCAATTAGTTTTCAATGAAAAGAAAAATCAAATCAATGAGTGTGCAGGAACTTCTTTTCACTGTTAACTACAGCGTTTCACAGGAAATTACCAGAATTAAGAGACTAACAAATTTGATTTAGATAAACATGAAATTAATCTTGATTTTACAACCCCCTCCAATACTCCATCACCACACTATTTGACACAAACAAAGCCCTGGAAAGATTATATCCTGGGTCAAAATGCTACACATGCTTTGAACTTGTGTATGACTTACTTAAGACAAACCCGATAAAGCTCCTGTATTTGCCAAATCATGGAAAACTGGAAACTAACTATTGTAAAAACTAAATAGTGCACAAGGAGAGCTTTGTCTGTTTGACATGTTAACAAGCATTTTGGGGATAGCAGGATAGCTCTAGCCTCAGAGCAGCAGTCCTGAGCCCAGTTGAAGTTTCTAAACTGGAAGGAATGTGCAGTCTCACCACCAACCCCTCTGCGCAGAGAAGCCACACAGCTTGCTGCACTACCTCGGTTCTGCAGATGACAAGCGCAGAGTGAGATAATGCAAAGTCTAGAACTTTTCCTCCTCTGAGGAGGAGCAGAGTAGCTTTAACTACTCCTGACCTTTTGCCCACTTTACTAAAAGCTTCCTTCAAAAGACAGAAATAAAACAATCTGTCTTCCCTAATAAAGCAAGCTGGCACTTAACTTTGTTTTTCCTTGGGAACAACAGTACAACAAGTGAAATGCAGAAGAAAAATGGTTGTGTACATTCCAGCAAAAGGAATGCAAGTGTTTCACCACTTTTCCCTTTTCTGCTTTGGCCGCCTCATCTTTCCTTTTAGATATTTGAGAGAGCTAAGACTAAAACAAGTCATTTTAGAAAACAAGGACAAACTCGCATAACAGGAGATTGTGCAAGTACATTTTAAGATGTTATGCTCTTTAGCCAAGCGGGTGACTAACCAGCAGTAGGCTTCTTGTCCACAGCAACACAGAGATGGTGTCTGTGAACCCACTTTATTTAATAGTGTTTCAATTGATTAGGATCATGCACAACTACTTGAAAGGAGAGAAACCAAAACATGCTAACGCTAAATTCACATTAGAATGGGGAAGGGGTGAGTAGGAAGGGGGGATCCCACTTTAAACCACTCTTAAATCCTCTCTCAGCACCCTACAGTGATGTGGGCACAGCTATTCCTGTATTTGCCACTGTGCGTGGGCGTTCTTGCTACCCATGACGAAGGTCAGGGCTCTCATCATCTTTCTGCATCCTTTGGTCCACAGTGCTGCACCCTGCTCTTCAACTGTTCAAATACAGATGGACCCACAAGCAGAAACTGGAAATGACCCATGTCAGGAAGTCTTCCTCATGCTATGTGGCTCATGATCAAAACCAAGGAATTTCTCTGACAGGGGTAAAGGGCAGAATTTATTTTTAAGGGAATTATATTACAGAGGGAGACCAGATTAATTTTTAAAAATAAAAAACACATTCTGAAGGTAAAAATGTATTTGCTGTGCAAAAGCCCTGCCTATACACTGAGTGTGATCCTTTTATGACAAATGACATTCGCAAGGTTCTTTCAAGAGTGAAAACTTCCACTTGGGCAGCTACTTCTGAACAAAGGAGTAGTCTGCAAATTTACACACCAAAAAGGGATGCTAATTAAATAAAAGGACTTTATGGCATTTCAGCCGTTGCTGAATGCTCTGAATCTAATAACTTCCATTGCCACTTCATTTTCCAAAATACTTCGCAAGATTAATAAAAGTAGTTAGGAGATCACCAGGTTATAAGCAGTTCAGAAAAAGAAGTAATTGTCTTAACTGTTGCAAACTGACCCCAACATCATTAAACACTTGTTGGAAGGCAGCACGTGCACATCGCATACTATTAGTTGTTCAGCTCAGGCTCCCAGTTTCATCTCATAAAACTGACAGCACTCAGGGAAATGTGGGCACTGGGTCTGAATTTTAACATGAGTATTTAAATGCTGCACATAAAGTTTACAGACCTGTTTGTTTCAAAATAAGGGTAGTGTCTGACTCTGCTTTAAGTACAATGCTGAAGGAAAGAAAAGGGAGGGGAGAGAATTGTCAAGACTTATTATTCAGAAACACTTGCACTTTACAGGAATTCAGTAATATACACACACACGTAGGCACACATGCACCCCTTAGTGCACAAAAGCTTAAAGAATCGTTCAATTTAAAGCTTCCTACTTAGAGACCAGTTATTAAAATTAGAATAATTTTAAGACTAATAAATGTTTTGCTTCTCCTTCTGCATTTGCAGATATAAACTCTACAGGGACAGAAGTCAGTCAAGCTTATTCCCTTTTGCTGCAACTTTAGAATACATGCTCTAGCCAACTGGCACATTTGTTTTTAGGTCAACACTTAAGTGGGACCCTCTGGGACCTAGGTTCGAGTTTAGCCTACGACAGCTTTGTGAAATGAGTTCTGGCAGTCTCAGCCCCTCTCAGTGAATGCATTTCCACTGTGATCCACTTCCACGAAGAGATGTCACCACCGAAATAAATAAAAAGATATTTAAAGAGAGAAAATATCATTTGGACGCCTTGTGAATAGATAGCTTTTCTGTTACAACAACAAGTATCTTCTATCAAGAGGTGGTCTAACCTTAAATAGTTACTTAAACTGAGGATAAGCTGCCTTATTTGAGCTGCTCTTTTGAAAGAGGTCATGGTTTAACCCTAGAATAAAATGTATTTTATAAATGCAATATGCATTCATATATACTTCTCCTTAACCTCCTGTTCAAAGCTCATGCTCGTGTACAGACTTCAGGGCAAATGTCATTCATCTCCGACATTTCTTTCTCCCCAATATCTGCAACATCACAGCCACAATTCCCTCAACAAAGATTGTCTTCATAGTAAGACTACCTTTCCCAACATCTGCAAATCCCACTGTCATTTCCAGAAGCTTTCCTGCCCTATTTCAGAAGCTGCCATGCACCAACTGAAATTTTTCAATATACACATCAGCAACAATACACATACCAGCTCCATCTGCAGATATTGAAAACTATCTCGTATGGAAAGGAGGGTTACTTTTTTGGAACAGAAATAAAATCAGCCTATTAAGGCACTTTAAGAAAAAAAAACAAAAAGAGAAAGAACAGTTGTCTTCTGTTACTGATTATGTTAACATTATTTATAAATGGAAATTAAAAGAAGCATGATTTTCTCATTACTATGTTCCCTGGCAGGTGGTTCTCCCCTTCCCTTCTTCCTCCTCCTCCTAAGGGATGTTATTGCTGTAACTTGGTCTAATAAAACTGCAACTTTGGGGAAAATGAAAAATTGCATTGGCTTAAAAGTGTTGGAGGCAATAAAGCCATGGACTTCAATTAATTTCAAGTATGGGAGCGGTTTAAGGCCAACCAGCAGAAATTGTATTCTGCCCATGTAAAAATGAGGTTTCACCACATTTACTTTTTATAACCCATATAAAAGTCAAGTAAAAGTAATGAACATCTACAAGCCATCTCAGTGGACTGGCAAAGACTATCTGTATTCTTGAAACACCTTACATTTCTGCCTATGCCACAAGGATCCATAGGTAATCACAACTAAAACATCAAAATACCAAAAAAACAGCCTTCTTTCCAATCCATTTCACTGCCTTGCAGTAGACCTCCTTCTAAGCCACTTCTGCATGGAAAAGTGCTGGCAAAAGAAGGGAAAACTTAGATCATGTGGTTATAATTATTACCAGGCAAGGAATATTTCTTCAGCTCAGTGGTAAAGTAAAACTCTGTCGCTCTCTGCTCCCAATAGTGTCCATCGCAAAACAACTGCCTCATTAAATCTCTGCAGTAAGATTAATATGCCGTAGCTGCACTACATTTATAACTTGGTACTCTATAAAAAGCACATTTAATGGTTAGAGCCAGAGCTTAGATACAAAGTATTACTATAAAAACTTCTGGCAGTGTGTACACAGTGTGGGCCTTCTGTACTGCTTGCTCTATCAGAAGGTTTTTTGTTTTTAATATCGGCACTTCATTCTTGCTATAGAGAAAAACAGAATGTTAAATCTTGCCTAGAAACAGACAGAGAACAACACAGGACATGATGGGAAATAAATAACCAGCAAGACAACCATTCAGAATTATTTTAAGAAAAAATACAGAAAAGCAACCATTCCTTGTCATACTGATCTCCAGTTTTGCAGTCCTCTATTTTTCAACTTCATGAGTCTACAGCAGTACAAGTTTGCTTTTTCCAAGTTTACAGATAGCTAAATGGAGACATAAGTACATTCAGAACAGTTTGAGAAATTTCCCATTAAAAAAGGAGAGAAATCTCTCACTTTTATTTCCTCTTTTCAAACAATATAGTTTATGTGCAGAGCCACTAGAACCTACAAAAGGCACCAAACACAAACCCACAGGACACACACACAAGAGAAATATAAAGTCTTCTAGCTGAAGAAAAGATTAACTGCATTCTTCACCTTCAGAAGAGGAGTAACTCCAACTGTTCTCAAACAAATTACCTACATGTATTCAGATGACTAGCCTTCTAGGAATATCCTTACGGAGTCAGCCTTTACTCCAAAAGGTGACCTCAGCTGAATGAATGAGACTATTCAGATGAGTCAGTCCTGCTCTTCAGATAAAATTCTGCAGAATCAGTACCAAAGACAGAAGTGAAGTATTTCTTGCATTCTCAGAAGCGTATTAGAGAATAAAAGAGCCCTTGTTGTTATTGGGAATTCACAATTATTTCTTCATGATTATTAACAATACATATCCCTGTGATCCTGACTCAAACAACAGTTTTGTCCACCTAATCTCACTGACTTAAGGAGCCCTTAATTAACCCCTAACTGGTAAGAAATTATACAAACAATCCTAAAAGAAATTACCCATATCCACATATATTACAAATATGAAAATAGCTTAAGTGGAATGAATATTCAAGTTTATCTGAAATGGCACAGGGTGGGGTTTTATGTGGGGGATGTAGAGGAGGATTATTTAAAATAAAATTAAAAAAAAAAAAAGAAAAGCATGCTGCACTTTAGAAGCATCTCACTTTCAGTTGGCTGACCTACAAAAGGCAGAATTTCTAATTCTCAGGAATTGAAAGGTGAGGGGAGAGGAATGTTATTTTTCATTGCAAGCCCCAAGAATGCATTCTAAGCTGAAACGGAGAAAGAAGAGTGCAGGCTTTGCAAAAACACCCCGATACAAAAATCCCTCACACTGTTGTCAAACGGTAAGCAAGCACTAATGAAGGAATTCAGCATTACCAGTCTGTGCGGCTGTGTGTCCCACACCTGCCTGCTGGTCCTCTGTTTCATTTTCTTCTACTGTCAGAAAAAGGTAAACAAAACAAAAACAAAACAAAAAAAAGATGTTAGGTAGGTAGCTGAAGTGTTTCAAGCATCTTTACACCGGCTTCAGTTCTGAAAGCCAGTAATGCTTGTACAACACGGGCAAGAAAAGCTGCACTGCAAAGTGCGAAAGTATAGACCAGACCAAAACAGAATATGTTGCTGTATGGAAGTTACAAATCTGAGAACAGAGTGACCAAATCATTTTCATGGCTTAAAAAACAAATCAAATTTTCTCTGGGATATTTGTCTTCAATGCACTCTACTGTATTTGATTATGGAACTAAATGAGAGAATAATTCTGGGCTTTAAGATTCAACTCGCTCCACACTGATAAGAGACAGCCTTCTCCTGGCAGACGGGAGAGGTGTATGTGCTAATTCATACATAAGCTTTAAAAAAAATAATAATAATCCTATATTCAGTAGCAAACATCTCAGCAGTGCAGACAGCCTTGCAAAGGAGAACTAACCCCCTGCTGTTTTACTGTATACACCATGCCAGCATCTTTCCCTTGGCTCACAGCTTTCCAGAGCAGTAGAACTAAAAACAATACAATTCTTGTCAGATTCACTATTCAAAACTTGTTGGGCGAGAGTGAACCCAACAAGAGCCATTCTGCTGCTACTTTGAAAAATTAGAGAGCGCTGTTCTCGTATGCTCTGATACAATGCCTAAGTAAGATTGACTCTCCCAAAGTAAAAGTAAGGGAAGAGCTAAAAGGCAGAACCATTTCCTTTTTATTCTCCCAAGGACCAAGTTCTTTGAGTTACAGAACAGCAGACAGAAAAGAATTCATTCTCCCTCCACAGAGGAAAAAGCTGAAAGGGGAAAGACTGCACTTCTGCAGCATTTCCACTCCCAAGAATTCAGAGCTCAAAAAATAATCATGCAACTGAGTTAAAATCCAAAGATTTGGGGTATTTTCCCTGGTTCTTGGGAAAAGAGTGCAACACTTAGGGTCACATATAAATCTAGACATATATTCAAAAGAAGAGATACATATACACACTCCACAGGTACCTCTTTTCCTCCTCCGCCAACCCCAAGGCTTCATACAACTGGTTGTTTCTAGAATCTGAGTTTCTAGAAAAAAAACACCAGTTTTCGTAAGGACACTCTTAGGACACCAGAAACTTGAAACACAGTGCATATATTAGAAAGAGTCAAGTACAATCTCTGGAGGACTCTAAGTAATCTCTATCTCTGTCCCAGAGCTGTGGCTAGTAAGCACACTCTTCTCATCAACAGAGATCTGATAAAAGTTTCCCCAGCCCTGGAATAAGTCATGTATTTCACAAAATATGATTTTATGAGCTGACTGTTTCAGTTGAACTTGTATTTTGCAGCCATGAAGTTACCAGTACTTCAGCTGTGGTAATACTGTATGATTTTCTTTGTTATGCTGAAGCAGTCATCCCAGCAGTCCTCATAGCTAAAGGAAACGAGTCAGACAAAGAAAGCAATGGCAAAAGCTCATGAAAAGCTGAGTTTCGGGGAATGCGTGGTCAAACACAAACTAAGCTAAATAGAAAGATTTTTCACTAGGGCAGCACAGATCAGTAAGACTTGTTAATAAAGCAAGAAAAATAATGAAAACAACTACTATACAGTTTAAAAAAAATGATACCGCCTTTTGTTACCCCAAAGCCCCCAGTGAAACCTCTGCAGCAGCCCAACCTGACTCTTTTTATGCCCACCATCAGCTGCTGATCTATTTCCAAAAAATGTTCTCAAGAACAAGCTCAAAAAAAAAAAAAAAAAGAGTCCACTCTTCCATCCCTCAAGAGGAAACTCACCTTGGTCATCAGTATGTACTGATCAATCTTACTAAAGGCTGTAGACATCTGTTATCTACCAGTGAAATCCTCAACCACAATACAGGTCACAACTCAGTCCAGAAAGGCAGTTTAAAAACTCGTACCATTTTTTAAATTTCAAGATGGAATTGAGCTGGCTAAACATGAACTTTTCAAGAACTGATTCCCAAGTGGGAAACTTTATAATAAAGCAGCTACCTGCTAAGAAGTAAATAAGATCTGCTGCTTTGAAGCAGGACTCCAGTTGTAAGTGTATGCAAACCAAAATGCAAGAGTTCATCTTTTCTGCTGTTCTGTACTGAATGTCTACTGCCACCAGCTGCAGTACCAGAATCTTTCACTTCTAGTGAGAAGTGACTGCACACCGAAATGTGCTCAGCTTTGCACTGCTGACTGAAAGGTATACCAACATTTTTAGGTCTTAAAATGGAAAAAACAAACATGGATACTGCCGAACAAATTGTGTTCAGGTATGCAATTTTGTAACGTGAAAACATGACAGTGTGAAACCAAACGTTTAAAACTTCCCTGCTATTTAGGGATCTGAAAATTCTGTGACAGCTGAGGTTTGCTTTCAGCAAAGGCTGACCACTAGGTCTTCATTACGCTAAAAAAAGGAAACAAGTATCAGAGCAGTTAACTTTGTGGTTAGCATCTTTCTAAACCATTGTTCAAGCTCTTTAAGGATTCTCAGTCACAACAGGCCATGGCACAAAGACTTGCTAATAATATTCAACTAGACTGAAATATTTGTCAGGAAAAATAAAACCGCATTTAGGAGTAAATATGGCAAAAGGAATAGGAAAACTACACCACAAAACCCACAGAATTAGGGAAATCTTAGCATTAGCACAAATCATCTACAAAACAGCATCTCATATTCCTTTGCATTAAGTTAGATGATTCCTCCAACTAGCACGGGTATTTGTTACATTAAGTAAGCTACAGCTGGTAGCATCAGATAAGCTCTTGATTAGCACTTTGTGCCTTTCCACAGCCAGACTCTGAAAACTAAAGTACTATTTCAGCTCTCACTGTTAAACTTACCTGACTATGAAAGCTAGTGTGACATGCAGCCAACATTAACTACCCTTAAACATTAACTATACCATTTTTCTTTCAGAAGAGGAAGGCAACTTTAAACAGAACCTATATAGAGACATGGTTTAAATTTTGCTAACCAAAACCATTTCTCTAGCACTACCATGAAATGTAACTTTAAAAAGCCACAAGATGATGTGCAGATAAAACAGCAGCATGTATGCACTATTATTAATTCAAATGTCAAAATTACCAATACTATAGGACTGTAATTGCACATAGAGATGTCATCTTCATTACAGCATGTACCACATCTTAGCATAGGGTAAGATAAATACTAGATAACAAAGTCATAGAATACTAGTAAAAGGAGAGGCCTCAGGAAACCAGAACAATAGCTTATGAATCCAGACTATGATTAAGTGATGTTACTGCTGAGCAGCACTTCTAGATAAATTTGAAATAATGTCATGAGAGCAACAATATTCCTTGTCCTTACAATTATGTGTTTATGACCACAGGTCACCTGTTTTGTTGGCTGTAGAAATATTTCTCAGTTGACTTATCTGTTCCTTAAAACAACAAACCATCAAGTCCCTACTACCTATTTTCTCAGTGCAACTTCTAAAAAACAAAACAAATGGGAACTCCAAATAATAAAATTTTGAAAAAAGACCAGATCACCACAACAACTGTGACACCACACTTCTTGAGAGCAATTTAAAAGAAAAAAAAAAATCTCTATAAGGGAAACCAGAATTCCAGTATGTCAACTCTATCTCCCATTATAAAAGCTTGTGGGTTGGACAGATACCAGTTTTTAACATTTTACTGCAAAAAAAGTATCTCTAAACTGAAGCAGTATCTATGTGAAAGGTTAGGACATTTCAGCTTTGGTACAGCCAGTCTCCAAGGCAAACCCTGGTTTCAGTTCAGAGCACCTCTCATGCTTAGGCTGCTGAATGTCAACATTAAGACCAACTATTCCTTTTTAAAGAAAAGAAAAAAAAAAAGACCAAAAAACCCAACAAATCAAGTGGCAGCATCAAGGACAGCCAATGAGGAAAACCTGCAGGAATTTTGATATAGAGATCCTAAAAATAGAATTAATCTCCCAACTGCTCTACAGCAACACCTGCTGATCAATGAGGATTTCACCCCTTTTGCTTAGAGTCTCTTCATGGAACACATGGTTAGCCTACAAAGGAGGGAGATTATTTTATAAAGTTAATACAAAATATACACATCTTCTAGCTCGCAAAATCTCATTCATATTCTACTGACTAACCAGGATTCCTCTTTTCCACTGAAAAGTTAATCTGTAGATTTAGCACCCTATGGAAGAGCCCAAGTCAATTCTGGTTGATGCCTGGGAAAAACCTTGTATGGAAAAGAAATGGATAAAATTAGAAATGTGATAAAGGACATTTTCACTGAAAGGGAAGCCTTCTGGAGAACTCTGGCTAAGATTTATGGCTTCTAAGCTATTACAAACCATAATAAAATAAAAGCAAAAGATAATTGAAAAAAGTCTATTTTCTTCTAGTCTAGGTGGGTTAATAAATTTAAAAAAAAGAAAAAAAAAAGAACTGGCCCAAATGCCTGAGCCTCCCTTCAGCTTGTTAAACAAAGCAGGAGAAGCCACATATCCCAAAATAAACTATAAAAATAGATTGCTATTGATTTATCCCTTCCTAAAACATATTCCTTGAGAGATGCGAAAATAAACCTAATATAGCAGCTAAGACTGTCAGGATAGGAAATTTAGAATATATATTTTTAACTTGCACTTTGCATTTCCTATAATTCAATACTTAATCTATAAATTTCCATTAGCATATGATTAGTAATTCAATTTAAAACCATCTTTGCACAAAAGCCTTTTCTTAGGATGGTAACTTTGCCAAGTGCATCTTCAATCTACATGTTTGAATAATTTCTGCGGACAAGTAATAGAGACACTAGCTGTATTAGCATAATCAATACACAATTTACTGAGCTACCCAGACAGAACAGAAATAAAACGTGTGTGCCATTATTTCAGTACCTACAAATGACTGTAATTTCTGGAAGTATCTCTCTACTTTTCTTTTCCATTCTCCTCATGGCCACATAAAAACCAAGAGGACATTCATACTGTCACCATCTACAGGTAGATATTAAGCATGATTAGATAGATTAATCACACAGCAGAAGGCAAATTTAAGAGCCAGTTACAGGAGGTGCTGAGTATCCTCTAACTCTGTTGAAGTCTATGGATTTTGAAGATGTTTCACACTTTGCAACAACATGCTGTGGAAATACATCTCCATAAGGGTTCAGTCAAGACACAAATCTGAAATTAAAGAAGTTACAGAGTATTATTAAATGCAGGATCACATGTCAATGCATCACCTGCTAGGGCTACACCTTCCTCTGCTTTCTTCTCTCCCTAAATACCACTGGTGCTCTAAGACTCACCTTTTAAACTCTTCCAGCCGACACATGCAAGAATAGGATTTCACACCTGGCTACACCGTATGTAAGCAGCAATTCAGTGGGTGACTCCTGGAAGTCAACAATCATTTCAGGCTGCCTCATAATGTCCTTTAAGATAACTGGCATTCATAAAAGTTCAGAACTGCTAAGAAAGTATTGTCTTCTGAACAGCTTCACCTAGTATCAATACATGTCTATCAGCTACTAGCCAGAAACTTGATTACCATTTTGATTCCCAAACGTATATGCACCCAATGACTTTAGTGTGAGAAGAGTCAGAAAAATAAATGCATTTGCATATTAACATTTCAAATATCTACATTCCAGAACGCTACTAAAAATTAATTCTGTGTGTAGACACAACTGTACAAAAATCCAATTAACCATATGCATGAATATTTGTATTTCTGATTTGTTTTCCTCTGTACTGACATATACCCCTTTTCCTATTTCTAACCCCCCCAGCATTGTAACACTATTCTCTTGATATCAGAAATTATTATTTTCCTTAAAAGATTCCTGTCATAAGAGGCATTTTTCTTCTTGCATTTGCTTTTTCCAGAAGACAAAGCCCCTCGCAGCACTCGTATTTTTTACTCCTCTCTTTAGTCTATCCCAGCACTGAGCTTGGGGTTTTTTTTCCCCTAATGTTCTTCTTGTAGAAAGACTGAATAGGAGTTCCCAATTAGACTGCAGTGGTTGGAAAATATTATTCTTATGCTAAAATAAAGTATTTTCCTAGGCAGCACATAAACATAAAAGTAATAAATATACTTAAGTGGAAAGCAATTATGCTTAAGAAATCCTTTGGATATTCTTCCAACGCTTGATCTCCAGGATGACAGTATCCAAATGTGACAGCCTAAAGACATCCAGTTTTACATAACATTGTGTGCAGAAAAGGCAGAAGATGCTCTTTCCTGCAGCAGAGGGAGAATTCTACAGAAACCCCAAAGCTAGGGGTGGGGGGGATATCTTTTTCTGGATAGCTGAGGTAGTAGATTAATTAATCCTGCCCAGAATGTTAACTTTGGCTCCCTAATCATGCATCTTTTAACAAGGTTAAGCCACATCTACATATACTCATATTTTTACTGTTTAAAGGAAACTAATAATGGTATGATATATTTTAAAAAGTACTTTTCTGCAAAGCATCTTAAAGCTTTTTATAAACCTCAAGTAAATTCCAGACATCCCTAAGACTCTCTATCATGCAATGTAACAGATTATAATGGATCTCCGAGTCAAGTTGAGGACCATGGTGAGAATTAGCAAAGCAAGAGGGAATGGAATCTCTCTGGGAGTCAATTCTTAGTACCAAGGTCAGGACTTTCAGCTGTCCTGCCTGTCTTAAACTGCGTACTCCACCTCTGTTCCTGACAATGTGACTGTGGGCATCCAGTCCATTTTGAGGAAAGACAGAAGTTAGGAGGCTAAGATAAATTCTAAGCCTAATTACCAAACCCAGTACTTAAAATGAATGCTTTCAGAGTTGATTCCTCTCAGTATACTGAAGCTGTATATCACCTAAGCTTTCTTACTCTCTCAGAGGGATGTAACTAAGAACTTCTGGTACTCCTACAGACCTGTATTTTCAACTGTGCTTAGAAAACAGGAAATCCATTAAACACTGTCTACAAAAGGCTAAACTCAGCAAGAGAGAGCAATTTGAATCAAACTGACGCATGGATCACAGAACCTCAAAGTAACCAACATTATACAAGCCTGAAGACAGGTGATATAAGGAAGGGTTATGAGGACCTACAGTAAAGGTTACTGTAGGTGATCATTGCCTTTGAAAATTACGTCATTTATTTACGTGCCTAAAATGAGGCACTTCAATTGAGGAGTTTGGGTTGTCTGACACCATTCCTACACCAAAACAATATACAGCTGCATGCTTTAGCTCTATTACCTAAAGACATACATTTATCTGAGTCAAAAACCCCACCTCCTTTCAACTGAGATTATCCCTGATTTACCAGAGATCTCCATCTATTGTGTACCAGGGTTTTATAAGTTTCTTTTTGATCTCTCAGACTCCCTGCTCTGTTCTAGATGACTTTCTATCATGTAGAACAGCACTCTGGTCTATAACCACAAAGGAGCTTAGAAACTCAAAAACTAGTGAGGGGATGCTGCATCTAAATTGCCAGAAGTTCTGCTCAGATGCCACTCAGGCCAGGCAGTACCTATGGTTTTACCATCCAGGCTTTCTCAGTGCTGTGCAGCTCAATGCTGAAATCAAACCAAAACCCCACCACAGCTGGCTAGTCAAAGATTAAATATTCTCCTGTCTGCCCTGGCTTTGTACGCAGTCATATGGACTGGTTCTTCAGGGTTTCCATACCCCTTCCTGGTTGCTACAAGATACTGGCAGAAAATGTGTGGGTTGAAGCACCTCTTCCTTTCCCCCTCTTGCCCACACCCACTGGTTAGATCACTCACCCAGGATGTGGGTGGCACTAGCTCAACTTTCTTCTCTATCAGAAAGATTTGTACTCACGTCATGAGCTTCCTAACAAAGAGCACTTACCCTCAGACTTGAGGTGCACTCATTCATTGCTGTTGAAGCTGCCATACCTCATCTACAATATTCACTGAACTAGAAAGAAGGAGAATTAGCGTGATACCTTATCCTCGTGGCTAGTGCACCCACATGGGAAGTGGGACACATGGACTCCAGTTCTAGTTTCACTGAAATAATTCATCAGAAGTAATACTGCAGTAAGTACTTGGCAGACCAGGACCAGGTCTATTCCTTCTTCAGTGGTACTCAAGCCATTAGAGCCATGAGTCTTGTGTATGAGTGTCTCTCACCCTCTTGTCCAACAAATACTTAATCACACTTTTGAAAAGGGAAATGTCATTGACAAAAATAAAATGGCAACTCACACTCATAGCACAGTATGCTGCTGTGTAATGACTGATGTACTCCCTGTGAAATATAGATTCAAACACCCTTACACAAAGCACAGAAAACAAACCCCGCCTCTCACATCCTAGCACAGCAAATTATTTTCCCTCTTCAGTAAAAGGGAGAGGAAGAGCAGCAGCACAACCCCTCAATTCCTTGTAACTTGGGAGGAAAGGAACAACCTGTCCCCTATCTCCAAAAACCTGGATGAGGTAAGTGACTGCTATGAGATACCTTATTGCACAGAGTAAGACACCACATCTAGAACAAGGGAGGAGTTAAGACACACTATTCTTTCCAAGTTTTTCCGACTGTCTCCTTAAGGTAGTTCCTACTCAACAACATTCATAAACCCCTAACCTACCTATGAATTATATAAAGAATTCAAGCACCTGGTGCAAGATTACCATTCCACTAGGCAACCAGGCAGCTGTAAACTAAGCACTGCAGTACTAGCATCATGCAGCATGCAAGCCTTTTTTTTGGACCTAGCCTTAGAGCTTTCTGACCTTTCTTCATTGATTTACATTTGTATCTGGTGAGCAAGTCTTCTGCTCAACAGATTCACCAGAAATCGCAAACCAAATCTTTTCCTATGCTCTAGCTCTTTATAAGTCACATAACGCAATCCCTTCCCAGTGGCTGCATGCAGAGACCAATAGCAACCCAGTTCCTCCTCCCATCTTCAGAGTCAAAACGTTACATCAGGCATGGATCTTGGCATCCTGTTGTCCTGGAACCAGTGAATCAGAAAGTTCCTTCCTCGCAATTGTATTCTTTGGAGGTGGAAAATAATTAACTTCCCCACCCCCTTCTCCTTCCCACTGCCACTATCAAAGTTAGAAATACACTTGACTCTGTCCGGAAAAAAAAACAAACCAGCCATCATAATTCAGTGCCAGAGAAAATTTTGTTGATCAAAGCATAGCCTAGTCTTCCCATGGACACTGCCTCACTACATCACATCATCCAGTCCAGCAACACAGCAGGTATTTTATTTTTGTTCTTAAAGTTCCTTTCCAGAAGTTAATGAGTCAATAATGGAAGTTGAATTTGATAGGTTACCAAAAGAAATGAACAACAAAAAATAAAACTAAAAAATCAATTATCACGGAATTCATTGTTTGAAATATATTTTCCCTTCAAATCATAACCTAATAATAGTAAGGGCACAACAAGTTTCAGGGACTGTATAAAAAAGCCATCTATTGTGCAGCTAACCAGGACATTTAGACTTAAAGTGCTCTTAGCTTTTCCACACTTGTGTGTAACACTGAGTGTCTGTATAAGAAACTGAGAGAGAGATTTTGCACTTCCTGTTTGGTAAGGACAAAACTCCTGTTCCAGGTTATTGCCTTGCATGAGAATAAGCTCTCCCAAAAATGGGGTTTGGGAAGGAGAGAAAACACTGATACCTTCACTATCAACATCCTGTCCATTCGTCCTCAGGGCAAAAAGGTGTTCTGCTTCAGCCAAGAGGTTGATTAACTAATGACTAGTATTGTTTCAAATTTTTAAGAATGCTAACTAGTTACTGATACTTTATTTTTAAAGAACCATAGTAAGCCCCTATCACATTAAAAAAGAAGGGGTGGGGGTAAGTAAGTCACTTTACCAACAGATATATAAATGACTTTAAGAAATCTTGAAGGACTAAGAATCCTAACCTTAAAAAGAAAAATTGCACCTAATTGCACCTATATTTAGAAGTATATAGTAGTATAGTAGTATATATTTAGAAGGATCAGATGAATCACTTACTCAAAAGTGTCTTGCTCCCATGATAAAAGAGGGGGAAAAAACACAACGAAAACACATCCCCCCAAAATCTAAAATTTCATTGGGCATTAATTGTGCAGAATTGGTAAGTAACAACCCTAAAGCCCTTCTGAGTACACATTATACAGATTCAACTGTACAAAGAAAAGTTGCAGTATAGCATGCACAGCATCACTCTAGCTAAAGGAAAATCTAAAAGGCTCAAACGTGCACACAAGAGAAGGACATGGATAACCTAGACTAAATCCTGAAAACGGAGGGAAAAAAAAATCCTCTATGTCTTTTTCTCAATAATTATGCAGTACAGAGGGGGAAAAAAGTGTTTGAAACTAAAGGAATGTGAAGTGGGAAAAAAAAGCGTGACCGGTGTTAACTAATATTGTAAATACAGAGGACAATGGTCCTGGTTCAAAAATCCATAGGAAGAGGGCAATTTTGTGCAGCCTTACTAATGTGTGTACAGAATAACATAAAGCAGATTTTTTTTGGAAGGTAGGAGGGCTGAATGAAAATGTTAATTATAACATGTTGTAATAAGGATACCCCCAAGATCAGCCCTATCTTTTTTGCTACAGCGTAGTCCCTAGGCAAATGGCTAACTACTCCTTGATCATTATCGTGGCTAAAACTAAAGCTACTGAAGTTTAGGAGACTCATATCTAACAATTTCTTTCATCTCTAATAATTGCTAAACTAGCATAATTACTTATACTTGAGGTGAAATAGAACCCAAGTTGTCTAAAATTAAAGTTAAAACAAAAACAAACCTCACCACCTCTTTTGGTTTTTGCACACCCATATTTTGTCAGAATCCTATGCTAAGTGGTGCATTATGATTTAGAAGTATTTAAAAGCTTCTCTTGTGCTGACTTTTGTAAAGAGAGCAACTGAAGAACTTTAATGCTTTGTAGTAACACACTGTGAAATATATTTGAAAACAGGCATGTACATTTTCACAGCACCAAATAAAACAGGCCCAATTCTTCGTAGATCCGTATGTTTTCCCTTTAGGGGGAAAAAAAAAAAATATATATATATGTATATATGCCACGGTTCTGATTTAAGTCAAGTAGC
Organism: Harpia harpyja; assembly: GCF_026419915.1. NCBI lineage: Eukaryota > Metazoa > Chordata > Aves > Accipitriformes > Accipitridae > Harpia > Harpia harpyja. Next base: position 28,514,964 of record NC_068944.1, read on the forward strand.
ACATTTTCCCTACCCTCAGCTGACTGGGACTGATTTGGAGCTCAGGTAGCGCTACAGGAACCAATGGAAACCCTAAAATACAGCTGGGAAAAGATGCTAAGAGGTCTGTCTTACAGTATCAGCATTTATACTATATTTTAATCAATCTAAAGAAAAAACAACTCCAAGGATAAGTTTCAAGGAACACAGAAAAAACACTGAAAAAACACTGAATCTGTACAGTCTACATAAAATCTTAACAGTTGTTCTAGATCCTTTCCTCATGTACAATTATTCAAAACCAAGATTTCTTTCCAAAACACACAAGTTTCAAAATACTGAATGGTGTTTCAGAAAAAAGAAACGAGAGCTCTTAAACCAGTTGTAAATTCGACTGAATGAATTACAGAGCAACGTAAAGCCTTTCAAGACATCTTAGATCATGGCGGATAACGTTATTCTACATGTTAGGTAAGTGCCTCCATACTGACAGCATCCCTTGTTACACAAGTTAACAGCAACTCGGGAAAACAAAATCAAACCAAACCAAACACACAGCATTTCTAAGCCTCTTAAGATTATCTTTGTCACAAGATTTCACCTTTATGGAAACTAGCAGTACAACCAGTAGCTATTTAGATATGACTGTTTAGATGTTCTCTCCTAATAGTACCTGCTCCTAAGAAGTAGACAGTGATGGTCAATATAACTCACGCTGGCCCCAAAAATGACTGGGTAGCATTATTGCAATCCTACAGCTAATCAAGACCATCAATACCACTATGCATTGCCAAAGTCAATGAATATTACTAAAGGTAACTAAACTAAAGGAAGTTTTTGTTGTTATAGATTTTTTTTAATATATAAAGGAGCTGGGGCTTGCTTTGGCCAAGTCAAAAAGAGAACACTATAAATAGCCTGCATTATAAAAAGATGCTAATCTTAAATCCTCTTTGTAATTTGTTTTTTCTTGTACTCTTTTATGTTCGATATCTTAATTTTTGCCCTTTTTTGGATGGCCAAATAGAAGCCAGCAATTCACTCATGCATCAAACAGCTGGTTTTGCTTTTCAGGCCAAATGGAATCTTATGAATTTTTTGTTCCCTCCCTATAAAATGATGATGCCAAAATAACACAGTTCCTGAAAACGGCCTGTTCAGAAAAAGTTCTTTGGACCAGTAATACTGAAACTTTAAGTCAAGTTCACAGAAATCATGCCAATACTAATTGCTGTTTTTGTTTATGCTGGATTGATTATAGTCTAATCAGCAGACAATCTAATGACTTTCAAGTCTAGTCCATGCAATTTAGAAGCCGGGGAGGGTTGGGGCTGAGAATAAACATTCAAACAGCTGACAGATACACAGAAATGTAAAGGCTACTGTTTGAAGGGGATCCGAATGTCAAATTCTCTCTGAACTATTGCTGCTATTAAGTAAGATTTTTGTTTTAATCCACTACTGTTCTATCTTCCTTGGTACTACACCACACCACCTGCACCTCCGTACAAGAAACATCCTTTCATTTCAAATTTTTGATGAGAAAACAAGTCACATTAAAACACAGGTACAGTTACTCAGTCCACCAACACTCAGCACGAATTGAGTTGCAGCTGTAAATTCAGTCAGGATGGAAAGAGTACCTAGGTTTCCTCAAAAGGAGGGAACAACTTTAAGAGACGCTCTGGGCTTGCCAAAATACTTCAAGATACAAGCCTTCTTTAAGCAGAACATAGATATGTAAAATACAGCCGATAAATTTTTCCTTCTCATCTTTCTAGGAACTAACATTCAGTAATTTTATTTCTGCAGCCAAATGTGGGATACAAAATTACAAGGACTAAAAATGTACTTTGAATAATAACAATTTTTTTTTTTCCAAAAAGAAATCAGTTTCAGAGATCAGCGCTTGTATTAAATCTGTGGGGCTGTTCTAGTTTCCTTGTGATGGTTTATCTAACACCTACAATTTCAGTGATTTTTCAAGGGTGACTTTAGCATAATTAGTATTACCTGGCTTCAGCTTAGAGAAGCCTGGGTTTAACGTTTAGTAGGACTACATTTTCATTCCAGTTGGTATAAAGAATACCGGGTTTTCTTTGCAAGTGACTATATTTTTGTAACTTTGTTTCTAAACAAAGTTCCTCATCAAAAGCCGGTAGTAAGGGCAAAAGAAAAACCTCAAGCCCTCCCAAAACTAAAACCCCATAAACCAGAAAGGAGGGGGGGGGAAGGCAGTCAGTAACCTAAGTGTGATATCTACAAAGCATGCCAAGTCACAAAAAAAGGTTTACCGTTCAAACGGCCAAGTTAAACAAGATACAAGCTAACTACTCTCTTTTCCCCCCACCCCTCCCTTGCTTCCTCATCTCAGGGGGTCTCCAGCGTGGTTTTACTTCGGGAATCGCATTGCCCTCAGGTGTCAGGAGTTTAAGGAGTCATACCAATTGCCCTTCTTCAATACCCTTCATTTGCACAGTGACTCTTCTGGGGCTTATACACGGGTATCGTATCTCTGACTTATCTTTCCCCACCTGCTTTTCTCCCACTATCCTCCCCTCCCCCACCAAATGCATTAGGTGATTTTGATCGGGTCAATGATACTTAATAGATTTTTCTTTTTTTTTTTTTTTCCCAGAAACTAGCCAAGGAAATGGGATAAATTAATCAGGAGAATGAAATATAGGTCAGGACTGATGAGTGATGCAACTGATCCTTCCCTTGCCTATAAGAATCCAGCAGCTGAACTTTAATTCTTCCTTCCTAAAGTAAAATAAGATAATCAAATTACAGTTTTTCAGAAAGTTAAATAATTTACTCTCCTTTTGACACTTGGGTTTTTTTGCCACAACCCTGTAGTATATTTGTAAGAGACAGTGCTTTTCACAGAAAATAATTACAATCTTATTTTTCCTTGGAAAGATGTTTTTATTATTCTTAAATTGTAAGGGACTTATCTAAAGTCAGCCATGCCTTTTTTTCTTTCCCAGGTCCAAACCTGAGATGCAATCCTCACTAAGAGCTGGGGGACAGTCAGACCAAAGTTGGCAAGAAACCCGGGGGGGGGGGGAGGGGACGGGGAGAAATAGAAGAGGAATGTAAACAGAAAGCATGGCAATTCAAAAAAGTGTATTTTCAAGAAACAGAAGAAATTCAGTCATTAGCAAGTTCTTAACACCTACCATTTCAGATGAACCTTAGTCTCATGCATTCAATATAAAAAACTCAATTGTAATTTTGTTTTAATGTATTTACCTGCCTTGTATCAGTACTCCAAGATATAAGTTTCAAATTAAGTTATCAAAAGTGACAGACATAACAAAAATATCTCTTATATCTTCCCCCCAGAAAGGGTTGCTACGTACATGACAAATTGGAAATGTAATGTGTAACTCCATATTTTATTTAGATGTAAAACAGTGCTCATGAGTTTAAATAACTCATTTACATACATTCAAAGAATAGTTTTTCAGAGAAGCTATTTAAAATACTGTTTATTTTTAAACTGTAGAACTATATTTTGTACTGTACTAAATCAGTAATACTTAAGAAATAACGAATTTAAATAAACGCTGCATTGGAGGTACAGTTTAAATTCTCCTTGCAACATTACTTACAGCTTTTGTTCACTAAAAATAAAGATGTAATAACTGATGGGCAGACTCTTATCAATGAATTTAAATGCTATGTCTACGCAAGCATCTTTCAACTTCTCAGATGAATCGCATTATTAGCCCTTTCAGAAGTCTTAGTCGGACTGCTTTCAGAATACTATTAAACCACTCAAAAATTGACATGATTCAAGAAAAATAAAACAGGAAAAATGAAAAAGATATTTGAACAAAGGCCACAAAGAATGATAACCTACTCCCCAAAGGTAATTACTGCAGCAATAATTATAGATGATGACTGATTGATTTACTGCCTGTTTTTAGTTGAAAAATAGTAAATAAGACACTGTAAAGAAATCTCTATCATCTCTATCCTGAACATTAAGCGGTTTTCTTAAGTCAGTAGTTTATTGTCAGCAAACCCAAGCTGCTCCATCTGAATCGTCCAATGTTGCTGTTTTCTTATTTTAGGGACTCTCTGGCTACTGGTACATAAGGCAGGCAAAGCCCATACCTCCACATAAAATGGAAGCTGTATCTTTTGTTTTAAATTAAGTGTGATGTTTACAGGAAGATATTTGAAACAAACCTCCTCTCTGTTATGCATCTAACAAATAACCACGAATAAAACACGTCCAATGCCTAACAGGAGAACAGTTTTCTCTATTTGCCAATTGATTCTGAATGTTTATTCCTTTGCACGTAAATATGTGGAGGTCTACGACTAACCTTCAGTTAAAGTTTCCCAGCATCTTTTTGCATATACAGCTAATTGAGCGCTCTCCTACTGGCTCTAAAACTCTTATGCGCAGGTAAATAAATCCTCCCTGGGAAGCTCGGAATATAAGTGCATGCCCAAGCAACAGAACTTTCATTGTAGTATCATTTTTAAGAGGTAAGGGAAGAGCAGCTCGTTTGTTCTTCACAAGATGCCAAACAAAAGCACCACTGAACCGCACAAACTTCGGTAAACTAGATACAGACGGCAGCAGCAGGTAAAGCAGTAAATTCAAGGCACCCTTTATTCCCTTTTAAAATATCTGGAGAGTTTAAAAAAAAAAAAAAGAAAAAAAAGAAGAAAGAATTAAAGCCTTCTCTAAAGCTCAGTGAAGTCAACAGGAAGACTTTGAAAAGGGAACTCCTGGAAAGAGTTGTTTCAAGCGAAGGGAGCGCAGTTTTTTGCCAGGTCCTCCCGTACAAGTCCATAAAAGCAGACCCCGCTCCTGCTTTCTAACTATGCAACTGCGCTGGTTTCTAGGCACTTAACTCCTGGCGTACGCCAGCCCAGCCGAGAAGAAAACAAGGCCTGCCGTCAGCCACGAAGCGGCTCAGGATCACATCCCCTGCCGGGGGCTCGCCGGGCTCCGCGCTGCCGGCACAGCCAGCCCCCCGGGCCGTACAAGTTGCCCTCCGATCCGCAGGCCTTTCTCCCTCTCCCTCCGCCTTC